>NW_022196905.1:167707979-167715272 GCF_008632895.1 Mastomys coucha | reverse complement strand
TTCAGCTACAAATCTAATATCGCCTGTCTAAGTTAACTAAGAATGAGGATTTCACCTGATCTAGCCCTGAGATAGTTTGCCCATTCAGTAAGCTATTATGCCTTACAATGCTAGAGGCTGTTAATATCAATGGCTTAACATTCCAAGCCAAGGTTAGGCTATGAGGTTAGAACATTGATGAAGGTCAGAAAACAAAGTCCGAATTTTCTCTTGCTAGCTGTAAGAATATGATATCTTGGTGAGTTCCTAACACACAAGTACGAAGACATATCTGGGCCACCTCTGAGTTTGGGGTGCCAGACAACAATGCAGAGACAGGAGGCTGACTTTCCTTGAAGTTTTCGCCTCAAATACCGCCATCACGCAGGTGTGCGTGACACTCCTCCATCTCTCTCTGCACTGCATCCTCCCTCCATCTCTCTGCACTGTATCCCTCCTCCATCACTCTCTGTACTGATTATGCTAACTACAATCTCCCTGGGTACATGACTCACCTGAACTGTACCTGTCCATTTCTCCCTTTCCTCTGGATAAAAGAATCAATATACCCTCCCTTTTCGTCCTTCCCACTTCTTCCACAACTACCCTTCTTCCCAGGGTCCTTTTCCTCCACAGATGATCAGAGGAGTATGTCAGGCTACAGTGCCCTAAATATTACCAGGTTACACTTTTGAAATAGATATGTATTTAATTTGACTTGCTATAGCTTTTTCCCTGGATTACTGCTGATATTTTTATCATCTGTTTTTGTGGGAGGTGGACTTAGGTCTTACTAACATTTCAGTTTCCTATCATTCTGTTACTAAATAAACAAATAAATGGAGTTTAAGAACCTGCACCATCCAGATGAAACCAGAAGAGGAACTGTGGAGCAAACTCTTATTTTAAACAAGGGTAAGTCAGAACAGCTCAAGGCCTTTACAAACTCCTTTCTTCACAGTCAGTGTATGGTAGACACAAGGCAGGTGTAAATGGCATTCAAATGTTCTACGTGGTAGGTTTTTTCTCAAATGTACTGAATACACCTGCACACGCAGGCGCGCACACACATATATTCCATTCTTTGTCTTATGTAACTTGGAATTCTACTCCAGTAGAAATGAAATGCCTATATGTTTATATACTACCTACAGGAAGCAGCACTTGTTTTCTCAAATGTTATGGTTCTAGAATTTTTAGATTTTTAACCAATCATGTTCCCTACTCCTGAGTTCAAGGACTCATCTTACAAACCTGGATTATTTCAAGTATCAATTTCCTGGTTTGTTTGGAGTCTTCTTGGTTTGTTTTGGTTGTTTTTTTTTTTCCTTAGCACTCTTCTTGTTTGCCATTCTTTGTTCAAGATGCTTCCAGAACGCCTCCACAATCACAAGTCAGATTCTGCCACCCAAGCTATCCTATCATGATACTGCCATAAAGCCAAGCCTGCACTCCTCACTGTAGCCTTGGTAGCCTGACCTCCCATCCTAGGCCAAGCCCCCACTCCTCACTGTGGCCTTGGTGGCCTGGCCTCCCATCTTAGGCCAAGCCCCCACTCCTCACTGTGGCCTTGGTGGCCTGACCTCCCAGCCTAGGCCAAGCCCCCACTCCTCATTGTGGCCTTGGTGGCCTGACCTCCCAGCCTAGGCCAAGCCCCCACTCCTCACTGTGGCCTTGGTGGCCTGACCTCCCAGCCTAGGCCCCTCCCTAGCATCTGTCTCTGTAGGGCAAATGAGTCTGTGGCTGCTTTTCCTTGTGCTCCTTCATGCCTTTGCTTTTGGACATCTGGCTTCTTTCTCAGCAGTCTGGGCCTTTTCGGGAGGACATTCTCCTCTGCTATCTCACATCCTCTGACTTTTATTCCAGTTCATTCTTTTGCACTTCATAGTCAGTCATTGACATGAAGTATGCCTGACTCTGAGCCATGGGCTCTCACACCCTAGCTGAGTGCTTTGTGTCTACTTAGGGTTTTTTTCCCCTCTGAAACCTTCACAATCTCTAAATCTGACATGTTAGTACCCACCTTCTCGAGTTGCTGGTAGGATTCTCCATGACCTCTGCCTTACCTGTTACTGACTAATCCCCTTTACCAATTGGTCCCTATGTGTGTGTGTGTCTTCAGAGATTGGTTCCCATGCATCTGTTTGATGAGGAGTTGTACCAAGGAGAGAGCGAGCGCTGGATCCCAGATTCCATGGGTCTGAGCTCAGAGATGGAAGTGAGAACCGCAGTTTAAAGAGTGCCCCTAGTATTTCTGACATTGGTGACCCTCAAAACAGGGGGACAGATGCTGCTTGCTTTATGTCTGCATCCTCAGCCATACATAAACGAGGCAGGTAATTGGAAGCTGTAAGAATATTGACTGCAATGGGCAGGTGAAAGGTTATCAAATAAACAAATATCACTGGTAAAATGTAGGTCACTGGGACAAACCAAGGTAAGAAATAATATGATTTGCGTTGATTTTAAAATCCATACAATTTTATGAAATTGGCAGGTGAAAAGTTGACTTCCTCCCCCTATCCCTGAAGTCTCCAAACTGGAAAAATATCCTCCTCAAGGCCTTTCTCTCTCCTCTTCCCTTCTTCTTACTACCTCAGAAGGGTGTTTGTGGACTCGGTCCCTTGACACTCAGGCGGGAATGGAATATGCAAATCTGTCTAAGCTACAATCTGTCTAAGAACACATGGCTTGAGTGAAGAGTGATCCAACATAATACTATTAGAATAATTTCCCACTGATTAAAGAAAAGGTGTAAATTCTAGGGTTATCCTGCTGCTGATGACTCTAGAGACGCGCGCTTTTCGTGTTTAACTGGGAGGCTTAGCTTTTGAATGCATCGTTTCATATTTGACATCAAAAGGGCTCCAATACTATATTGGAGGGAAATGGGATTTAGAGATCACCTTTATTCTGTGAGTTCGTCTTCTTACTCTTATTTAGAGTTCTCTGGTTTGGACCTTTCTCAACCCCTTTCCTTTCTTTCCCTTTTATTTTCCTTCAGCACCAACCCACCCCGCACATGCCCGCACACACACACATAAACACACACACACACACATATCTTCCCTTCCTTTTTTTTTTCGTCTCAAAGTATGCATGTTGAAATGTGCTTGAAATATTTTTGGACTTCTAAACTTGGACTAACTTTCTAACATAATGTTTACTCAGATTCGGATTCCAGTGTTAGAAAATGTTGCGACCAGAAGCATTTTAGATTTAATCTGTGATGAAGCGAGGGTTGCCTCACCATCTGGAGTGTCACCCGATGGTATAGACACTAACATTGCAGCCACATGCTGCTGCCTATTCTGAGAGCCCCCAGCAAGTTTAAGATCAAGCATCCTTCCAGAAACTCCTCCCAATTCAAAATGAAGCTATGTGGTAGAGAAGATGCAACAAGCTGAGGGACCTTGAAAATGCCATTCAGAAAACAAACAAACAAAAACAAACAAACAAACAAACACCCACTTAGCCAGGAATAGTGGCACGGGTCTTTGATCCCAGCACTCCGGAAGCTTCCAGCACTCCGGAAGCATAGGTGAATCTCTCTAAGTTTGAGGCCAACCTGGTCTCCATAGTGAGGCTCTATCTCAGAGAGAGGGGTGAGGGGGAGAAGAGGAAGAGGAAAAGGAAAGGGGGAGAGGTTGGTGGTCAGGGAGACCTGTTTTTAGCCTTGTTGTCCTATTAGTGTGGACATCCGGGAAATAAATGTTTGAGGGCCTAATCATAGCCATGAACTGTGCCGCAAAGGATGCCGGGTCTCAGCGCACTAAGCTCAGCAACAAGTCGGAAGAACATTTTGAAAGACTATCTTCAGGGAGTGGTACTAAGTAACCAACAGGAATGTGCAAATGGCGGAGCCTGGCTACCCTTATAGCCAAGGCTCTGGAAAACCCGTCTTGAAACTAAAAGAAAGGATGTTCTTTGTGCATGTCTATGGGTCATATGTGCGTTGAGGGAGGTTTTCAAACCCATATAACCACAGAAATCTCTCTCCCGGCGTAATCTTCCGCAGCTGCCTCATCTATACCACAGAGGAAAGCAGGGTTGGTCTGATGGAGGAGAGAGGAGTGGAGGGCATAACCTTGGCGCTTCCTCTCTGCCTGTTCCCTCAGCAGGCCCTGCATACTCAGAAATGGACTCCTCTAAGCAAAACCAGGAAGTCACTTCATCAGGGTTGCATAAGGTTCCTGGAGGGGACTGGACTGTGGTCATGACGTCTGTCTCTGGAAACAAGTAAATGTGGGGCTGAAAGCTAACTTGTTACTTGCAATAGATGTGTCCCTAACAGACACCTTAGCACATGTCTTTCATCCCAGCAGAGACAGACAGGAGGGTTCCCGTGAGTTCCAGGCCAGCCTGGTTTCCTGGTCTGCAAAGTGAGATCCTGTCCGGTAAGGGCAACATAGGGAAACCCACTCTATGAACAAACAAACAACAACAACAAAAAAAAGGTAAAACCGAATATCTGAGATGTCACTACTCTTCCTATGGCAGATGGTACTGGGTGGTACTGATGTCACTCGGGGTCAGAGCTTATGGAGCCTGGAAGTCTGTCTGAGAAAGAATCACAGGAATGATCTAGGAGAGAAGAGCTTTGGTCAGCAGTGATGTCATCATAGGGACGTTGGCAGAGCAAAAGACAGCACAGGACCCTTAACTACAGTGCTTACCTTACCAGGAGCAATGAAGTCCTTGCCTTCCTGCCAAATCTCACCCAGGGCATGCTCCAACGTGTGTGAAGAATAAAATAGAGCATTAAGGAATCTAATACGATGTCACCGGAGTGCCAGGGAGCAGAGGGCTCATCTCCTCCCTACCTTTCTAATTTATCAACTTATTCCAATGCACATATGATGCAGCGTATTGACACATTCTTGGGGAGTTCCAAAACACAGAAAAATTTAAATATGCATGAAACCCTGGAGCCAAGCGCCTCGAGGTGGTTGCAGGCAAATGGACAGATACTGGTCAGGAACAAGAGTCTGAGGCACTCCAGGTCGAGTTGAAGAGTCTTTACCCAGAATGCAATGCAACACTCTTCCTAGTTGGCTGCTCTGTCATTCCAGGCTCCCATGATGGGGGCCTGCTGGTTGCTTCCTCAGAAAGCCACTTTGTTTCTAGCATAAGCAGATCTGTTTAATCTGCTTTGGTGTAAATCGCACTGGGCTTTGATATCTCAAATTGTAAAGCACCCTGTGAGCATAGTCCCACGTTCCTGAATCAGGTTAAACCACATGTCCAGGACTCTAACTTGAGAAAATGTTACTGAATTGATTCGACCTGTGTTAATTCTCCTGTAGTACGTTCCCTTTCAGTCTTTCTAAACAGTGAATCCCAGTGTGTCCTGTGGTACTCCACCAATATCAATACATGGCTCTTTTGCCTGTCTTCCTTCACACCGTTTCTTGCTCCCGGAATTCATTGTGCCTGTGAAGGTCTCATATGCACTCATTTTCCACAGATGTTAGTGAAAGATGTAGTAGCTCTTTCTTCATTGCCTCCAAAGACATTTTCAGTTTAGACGTGTATCATCCAGGGCCTCAATTAAGATGACTGCAAGGGAGACATCTGGGGCATGGAATTTAAGGATCCCGAGATGGAGACATAGATCCTTGGTGTCTGCATGCTACATAATCACCTGCCACACCTTCGTTCTAGCACTGCTGTTGCCCCAGAAAAGGAGACTAGCTCCAAGACCAGCAATGGACGATAAATCAGCACTGGAGATGGGCGTAGCAGCCTTAGACTCCATGCCTGTTCTCTCTGAGTAGGCATAGGGCGGTTGCTGGCCTCCTTCTCTCTCCTAGAACCCAGGCTGGTAGTGAAGGCAGACATGATTGCTGTACCCCGACACTCAGAGAGAACAGGCTCCACTAGATGATGTCACCAGTTGGGTGAAAGCCCGATGTGACATCTGGCCAAGTACTTAAGCTCTCTGGGCCCCACTCTGCTTCCTTAGGCCTTCTGACTGGGAATTCTCAAAAAGAAACTTGGGACATCAATTATGCATCATAAAGATCTCTCCCTTGAATTCCCCCCCCCCCTTAAAACACGACCTATTCGGTTAAGTGTGGCTGGAGACTCATTGATATTTTATTTTCCCAACGTATTCATTAAAGTCAGGTGAAATGTCTTCTGTAGACACAGATGACAACAAGAATAAAAGATGATCAATGCAAATAAATGGCTTGATTGGGAGGTAGAAGAAAACCTTGTGAACTGGCACTTTAATGTAGCAAAGGTACTTGCAGGTCCCATCCCAAATCCTTTTCTGAATTAGAAAAAAAAAATTACATGGTGATTTTTTTCCTTGATATCTTCAGGAACTGACACTAGAAGCTCCCATAAATGCTATAATTCTTGGATGATCAAGCCTCTTGTACATAACCTATGCTCATTCTCCTACTTTACATTATCTTAGATTATTTCTATTGCCTATAATGTAAATGCTATGTAAATAGCTCTACTATCATGGCTTAGAGAACCAAGATGAGAGCAGTCCGTGCGTGCTCAGCATCCATGCACGTTTCCCATCAGCCATTGGGCCAGTCCTTAGCTGTGGAGCCTACCGTACAGAGGGCCGGCTTCCTCCATGCCTTCTTTTGAGATTTTGTTCACAGATGTGCATGTGTGTATGCAAGTGTGTGTGTGCATACATGTGCATGTGTATGCAATTGTGCATGCGTGTATACTGCATGTGTAGGTTTACAGATGCATATGTGCATGAGTGCACATGCATGTTTGTGTGCATGTATGTGTGTGTGTGTGTGTACTTGTGTGTTTTAAGTGCTACTTCAAATGAATTATAAAAGAGGCAAACTTCTACTCATTGTCATCATCCTTAAGATAGCCCCATGGAGAGTTAGTGCTTGAGTAATAAATAGCTCAAGTATTTGGGGGGTCTCGAAATACACTAATTTGCTTATAGATCTTTTAGGGAGCTGTCAAGAAGTTGGGGGTACCATCCTCTGAGTGTTCTTTGAAACATGGCAGTTAGTTCCTTGCTCCTGATGCCTTCTGCCCCTTCAGTACACTGTCTTGAGTTGATTGCCTGATCTGACTGGCTAGGGAGGTATTCCCTACCTCTATTACTGCTCCATGTGCATACTCTCTGAATCTTCACATTTGGTTAAAGAATTTTGCATTTCCTGATAGAGGAGGGCCATTGTTTTGTGAAGGGTATATGAATAGCTGTGTTCCTTTTCTAGGGTCTTCAAGATCCTCTCTGGATGGGAGCACTTGTTGGTATCTTCATTGTACTCCTTAGAAAACACATACACAGAGAAGGAGAGAGAGAGAGAGAGAGAG
>NW_022196905.1:167706681-167707969 GCF_008632895.1 Mastomys coucha | reverse complement strand
AGAGAGAGAGAGAGAGAGAGAGACAGACAGAGACAGAGACAGACAGAGACAGAGACAGAGAGACAGAGAGACAGCGACAGAGACAGAGAGAGAGGCAGAGACAGAGACAGAGAGAGAGGCAGAGACAGAGAGAGGGAGTGAGAGAGAACACACACAGCACCTAGAGCCTCTCTATGGACTGCCTCAGGCTTTTCTAAACTGTAGGCACTGATATGGGAAAGTGAGAAAACAAGCTTAAAGGTGTTTTTTTTATTAGATATTTTCTTTATTTACATTTCAAATGTTTCCCCTTTCCTGGTTTCTCTTCTGAAAAACCCCCTATTTCCTCCCCCCTCTCCCTGCTCACCAACCTACCCTCTCCTGCTTCCTGGCCCTGGCATTCCCCTACACTGGGGCATCAAGCCTTCACATGACCAAGGTCATCTCCTCCCACTGATGACCGACTAGGCCATCCTCTGCTACACAGGCAGCTGGAGCCATGAGTCTCACCATGTGTACTTTTTGGTTGGTGGTTTAGTCCCTGGGAACTCTGAGGATACTGGTTAGTTCATATCGTTGTTCCTCCTATGGGGCTACAAACCCTTCAGCTCCTTGGGTCCTTTCTCTAGCTCCTTCATTGGGGACCCTGTGCTCAGTTCAACGGATGGCTGTGAGCATCTACTTCTATATTAGTCAGGCACTGGCAGAGCCTCTCAGGAGACAGCTATATCAGGCTTCTGTCAGCCAGCACTTGCTGGCATCCACAATAGTATCTGGGTTTGGTGATTGTATATGGGATGGATCCCCAGGTGGGGCAGTCTCAATGAGAAAACACGATTCAAGCAAGTGGAGTAAGAATGCCAAGGCAGGAATGAGTCAGCATACACAGAATGAACTAGGTTAAAACATCAAATTTCCTATGACCTGCAATGCCCTCTATGATGTTCCTAGAATGGGTCAACATGACAGAGTTTAAGTGAGGAAGTGAGATTATCTGATGGACTTTGATAAGCTACCAGTGTCTGTGAGCAATAAACATGGTCAGGCAGGAAGAATGATATAACTGCCACATTATCCCTAAACAATACAGTGACTTCACTCCGGAAAGTGAGGAAAGCACTTACATATCTTGGCCAAGACAACAGGCTTCACATCCTGACCAGCATCCTCTTTTAAACTGAAGCCCTTTTTAGGGTAACACCCATCCCTCTATTAAAGTGTGAGATACCGCTCTCTTCCTACTGAATCCAACCAAGAAAGGACTCAGAGTATGTGACATTCAGAGTCCAGTCTTTTTTTTTTTTTTTTT
>NW_022196905.1:167699969-167706488 GCF_008632895.1 Mastomys coucha | reverse complement strand
GCCTCGAACTCAGAAATCCACCTGCCTCTGCCTCCCAAGTGCTGGGATTAAAGGAGTGTGCCACCACTACCTGGCCAGAGTCCAGTCTTAATTGTGCATGGAAACGCTCTCATCAGCAGAAGGGACTTCCAAGTGTCTGAAGAAGTAGATTCTGACAGGCAGCAGCCACTGAATAATTTCCATCCAACCTCTCTTCCTTTGCAAAGCAATGGTTAATTTGAATAAATGTCAGATCATGGCCCAGATATGCTTTACCAGTGTCAATATTTTTGCTACCTAATAGTACACAGTATTACACCTGAAATTTTCCAGGGTGGCAGGGTGCTATTACAAAAGATTGCTTAATTGTAGATTGCTACTGTACATTTAAATTTCAGTAGCAAATTAAGTTGTCAGGCTTAATTACCGTTATATATTTAGATTATGCCACAGATTATTTAGTTCGCTACTTAGGTTTGCCAACCTGTTCCCCTCGCAGTGTGACAGGGTAGTAATTAGAGAATTACTGGAAACCATTCAAGCTTCCCATAGACATGTCCAGGAGGCCTGGTACTCTTAAGGATCCTTTGGAGAGTTTCCATTTCTGTCCCCACAGCCTCAACATCAGGGCAAATCTCTATGGAAGAGTCATGGAGCATCCCAGAATGATTTCTATCTTTTCTCTTTATCTCTGGGAAAGTGCCTGCATATACTCCAGGACTCAAATACTTTCCATTCCTTCTCCTCTAGCTGCCAGTAGCCCTCTGATATTCAAGAAGCACATTGTACTAGTTCTTGAAGAACACCCCAAAACCTTGCGTGATGAGTTAGGTTAGCTGCTAAGCAGGGGTGCATTGGATAGATGGCTCTTGTCACCAAAGCCTAGATGACTCCTTTACGTCTTTGTCCCAAGAACTTCGCATTTTCCCATTCAAGCAAAAACTACGAGGAGTCGATGACACTATATTTTGTTTTCCCAACTTTACTCACTGACATTTTTATTTGCAGCCACAATCATAGAGATCTTTGTCATGCCTGTGACATCTGATTCCTCAATGCCATACAAGGTAGATGAGCTGTGGTCAGCAGCCGTGTGACCTGACAACCCAGTTCCAGTCCCTAGTACAAAACATCCTCAGGGAAGATGGCTGGGTCCAGGGATTTCTAGTCATGGTTTACTTTTTATTTCTTGAATTAAAAACTGTTTTTGATACAGAATACTCCTCAATATTAACACCTTCATATGAGATTGAGTGGTTTATGGTCAATGAGTAAACCAATGTGTATGCATTTTCCCACTTGGTGGTGAGAAGAAAAACCACACTTTGGGTGTGGTCAGACAGCTGGAAGCTCTTTGGGAGTCCAACTTGTAGATTCATCTGCTTCAATCCCATAGGTACTGGTTATGCAGCTAGTGGGGGGATTGGTTATTAAATCAAGTGCTTAAGAGAAATAGAGAAGGGACAAAGAGAGGATTTCCACCTTGCACAGACCCTGCTTCTCTCTCGACATGTTTTCCTAGTCTAAAGCTAAGGCAGGCAAGGCAGGGTGGTCATTAGTCTATATAGGTTTGAAGGAACCTTGAAGATAATCTTCTGTAAGCATCCTAAGGAGAGACAAAAATAAATAAAAAAGAACTTTAGGATTCTTCTCCGGGGGCTAGCCTGGTAAATGGATGGAATTAGAAACGATTGTATTGAGCCTTTCTCAATACCGGCCATCTTGGCAGCTGATCTTGGTTGGGGGTTGTCCCGCACCTAAGGCAGGAAGATGGTGGCTGCAAAAAAGACGAAAAAGTCTCTGGAGTCGATCAACTCTAGGCTTCAGCTTGTTATGAAAAGTGGAAAGTACGTGCTGGGGTACAAGCAGACTTGAAAGATGATCAGACAAGGCAAAGCGAAGTTGGTTATCCTCGCCAACAACTGCCCAGCTTTGATGGAATCTGAAATAGAGTACTGTGCCATGTTGGCTAAAACTAGTGTCCATCATCACTACAGTGGCAATAATATTGAATTGGGTACAGCGTGTGGAAAATACTACAGAGTACGTACACTGGCTATCATTGACCCAGGTGATTCTGATATTATTAGAAGCATGCCAGAACAGACTGGTGAGAAGTAAACAAGAATGTTTTCCTTTAATAAAACTTTGCCAGAGCTCCTTTTGAAAAACAAAACAAAAGAAAAGAAGAAAAAAGAAAAGAAAAGACTGTATTGAGTAACCCAGACCCAGGAAGACAAACGCGGCATGTTCTTTCTCCTCGGAGGCTCCTGACTCCAAAGTCTTCAGATGTGAAGACAGACTGCCAGTGACTTCAGAAACTAAGCAAGTAAAAAGGGAGCCTGGGGGAGGTGGGTGGGGAAGTAGTAGAGAGGGAACTATCAGGGTATAAGTGATCAGGTTGGGGAAACAGAAAAGGGGGGATTCTGATTAGGGAGAGGGATAGAAAAAGGAGGGTGAAATACGGATGTCTGAAAAAGTCATAAGTAACCGTACTATGAACTATCTACCTAGCCAAGCCTACAGTGTAAGTAAGGTTGTGTGTAAATATCCAAGCGTATTTAAATAAAATGTTCTCATCCAGGTTGAGAGTGCTTTCTCCAAGAGCCAAAGACCATCTACTACAAATCGGGGTTTCAATTTAATTTGTAATTCCAGGGGAAATGGCTGCAAAGTGATATTCCCACCATCATACTGTCAGAATTGAAAAGCCTCAGAAGACAAGCTGGCCCAGCCGCTCCTTCTTCATAGAAAACTTCTTCAGGGGGGACCTTTCCTTATCTCATCCTCCCTAGGCTCTTCTCAGGAGTTGTTCTGACCTGGCACTCCAGGCACCTGGGCATGGAAGATTATCTCCAGGAACTGGATATCGAGGGTGGCCAGGAAGGTCTCGGTGCCCACCAGGAACAGGCTGCTCAGTGCCTCGTGAGGGGTGGGTGGCTAAGATGGCACACACAGAGCACTGCTCTATGTTGAGTGCATGCAGAGCTCCAGTATAGAGTGCAGATCCCTATAGACCACTCCAAGGGAACAAATGTGGGTGAGTTTGAATGAGACAAAGAAGAGTGAGATTAGAGGATTAGAGGAGTGTGCATGTGTGCATGTGTGTCTGTGTCTCTGTGTGTGTGTGTGTGTGCACGTGCACACATGTGTATATATATATATATATATATATATCATATATGTTATATAGCATACATCATATATATGTCATACATAATGTATATCATGTGTATAATATTATATATCACAATATCATATGTCGTATCTGTCATATGTCACATGTTTCATAGATATTATATATACTTGGCCTTTAGCTCCTTTCTATGAGCTTCTTACCCCCATTATCATATCTGACTTTCCCTTCCCCATTTGATTCAACCTTGTTAGTGGCCTACTCCACTTATCTCCTCCTGGATGACTAGTGTGTTACAATGCCAGTTTCTTTCCCTTGGTAAAGAGGATAGGGTGGGTCTCATTTGCAGGATGCCTGTAGTCTAGAGTTGTAATTCCTAATACCAGCTAACTTTGGAGACTTCTGGCCACTTTCATTCCTTTATTTTTATGAGCTGAAATGTGGGTGGGGGATATGAATTAGGGAATTTTATGATTTAAAAAGAAAATGCAATTTTTGAGGCTTGAAAAATAATCCTTACACAACACTGCCAGTACTATATCATAAAATGCAAATGTTTTGGTGCATTTCACAGTACATATAATGGGCTTTTTCATCATGGAAATGGTGCATAGATTGCAGATTAAACCTATGCAAGTTAGATGTAAATAAAATGTCAACTAGAATGCCACACACTGTATGTGCTCTGTCTTGGCCCATTCTTCTGCTTCTGCAACAGAATGCCACAGAGTGAGTAATGTATAAAAGAAAAGAAAAGAAATTCATTTTTCATAGTTCTGCAGCCTAGGAAATCCAGGATGGAGGGACGAATCTTACAAGGGCCTTCCTGCTGCATCTTAGTGTGGTGGGGACCACATGGCACACACAGGACAGAGCATGAGGCCAACTGTCCCTTTCATCAGGAACCCACTCTGTGAGCAGCTAGCCCCGTTCTCAGGGAACAGCATCACCACATTCATGGGAGCAGAGTCCTCACACCCAATCACTTCCTTTAGGTCCTACCTCTCAGCACAGTCGCAGTGGTAAAATGCCGTTCCAGCTACAGGTCCACTTCGATGGAGACCCAGCCCCTCTCCATATCCTCCCTGTGGGGGCCCGGGTGCGGCTGTGTTCTATGTAAGATGTGTCCAGAAAAAATGGGAAGGTTGGGGCCCAAAGGCTCAGCCAGCACGCTCAGGTTTAACCCTTAAGGGAGAAGCAGACTCACAAACACATGGGGAAAATCTCATTTATACACAGACCATAAAACATGGGGGGGCTGAACACAAACTCGGAGCTGTAATGTCTAGATTTAAATCTTCCTCTTTCCACTGACCAGCTGCTTCCATTTCCTTTAGTGTTGTGAGTAGAGCGGCAACATGGATGTTTAATATAGAGTGCCATACCATGATTAGTATAGATGAGTCATATAGCCGTTCTACTTTTGGTTCTGCAGAGGCCTCCACACTGATTTCCAGAGCGGCTGCACCAGTTCACAGTCCCATCAGGAGTAAGAGCTCTTCTTCCCCAACATGCTTAATGTGTGTTTCCATTATGGCTAAGCATGTCGAACACTTTTTAAAATGTTTATTGGCTATTTTTGTCTCCTCTTTTTGAAAGTATCTATTCAGTTTCATGTTCCCATTTGCTAACTGGTAGTGGTTTGTTTTTCTAAGATGGGTGATTAATTTTTCCAGTTCCTTGTATACCTTAGATATCAACCCCATGTCTAGAGCACAGCTGGAAAAGATGAGGTAAGCAATTGTTCCTTTGGCTCTGACTTAGCCTATAAGAGTAACCGTGAGTAACTCTATAAGAGAAGAGCTGTGATGTTGCCAGGCCCATTGCTAAACATGATCTCACAGGAGCCCTGGCAACAGCATCAGCTGTGTGACATGCAGCAGCCGAGCACACATGCCATTTGAAATACTTACGCATTTCCATACAGTTGTTATCAGCCATAAAATTGCCTTTTTGAATATCAAACATATTTGAGTATTAGCACTTTCACATAGTTCAACCCAATATAGACTGAACTGATCTGGTAAAATGCATTCTTTCCCCAGCCAAGAAAATTCACCATGCAAAGTAGTACATAAGGGGAAGCAGGAATGATAATGTTTCCGATGATCCTAAACATTCGAACATCAACAATCAGCAGCTAATGTCTCCTCTGTATTTCTCATTTGGAAGCAAAATGATACTTAAGAGATACATTTTGATATGGAACTCTCACACTCATAGATATCCATAAAACAATATCCATAAAACAGCTAACTGAAAAACATCTTCCTGTACTAATTTATTTTAAGCCTGTTTAGTTTCTGTCTTAAGGTTTATTGCTGTAAGGAGATGCCATGACCATGATAACTCTTATAAAGGAACACATTTAATTGGGGCTGGCTTACAGTACAGAGATTTAAGTCCATTATCACCATGGCAGGAAGAGTGATGGCACACAGGCAGACATGTGCTGAAAAGGAACTGAGTTTTACATCTGGACCAGCAGATAGCAGGAAGAGAGAGCGACACTGAGCCTGACTTGAGCATTTGAAACCTCAAAGCCCACCCCTAGTGACACACTTCCTCCAACAAGGCCACACCTCCTGAAAGTACCACTCCCTAGGGGCCTATGCAGGCCTTTTTTTATTCAAACCACCACAGCTTCATTCAGAGAATGGGACTCACTTTCAGCAATAAGTAAAAAGGAAATTTAACATGGAGCCAAAGGCCTGACCTTGTATTCTGCCTCTATCTTTAGCTGTGCAATTGAATACATTACTTTTCTCATTTTGACCCTCAACTTCTTCACTTTAAAATTTTTAAGCTAATAATGATAGCTTTGTTGCAGAACTTGAATAACACGGAGAGTCGAGTGCTCGATGCATTGACAGTTGCTCAGCAGGTGTTAGTCAACTCGGAATCTTACTGACTTTCTGGATTTTCCAAAGAACACCTGAAAGTAGATAGAGTATAAAGCAAATTCATTTAGATTTCACATGTGCATATGCTCCAAATTCCACACATATAGAGATTTGAATATAACACCTTTCTGCTAATCTTTGCCAAACAAGGCTTGACAAAAATCTAACAGGAAAATAAATAATACTGATGCCTCCACAACTCTGAGTTGATCACAGCAGGAAATTTCCCAGATAAGGGGATTGCCCTGTGAAGCAAATAAAATTACTTGTTTTCCTAGAGAGAGAGATGAATCTTAATTCAATCTATTAAGCAATTATCTCTAGTTAATTTGGTTATTTTTAAAGATTCATTTATTTTTATTTTATGTGTTCTTGTATCTTGTGTGTGGGTGTGTGTACAGTAGGTATGTGACTGGTCCTCAGAGGCCAGAAGAAGGTGTTGGATCCTCTGGACCTGGAATTACAGATGTTTGCTAGCCGCCATGTTGGTGCTGGGAATAA
>NW_022196905.1:167676978-167699886 GCF_008632895.1 Mastomys coucha | reverse complement strand
AAAAAAAAAAAAAAAAAAAAAAAAAAACCTTTGTAAGAGCAGCTAGTGCTCTTAACCAGTAAGCCATCTCTCTATCCACAATCGGATTGTTTTTAATTTAAATAATGAAGCCTTGATGGGCATTTTTTTTGGAACATACCTGAAGACTCAAAATTCTTCTGTTGATGATAACAAAACAATTAAAAAACAAGATACATAGTAGACCTCATCTATGAGCATAGCTCGAACAGAGACTTCGTTCCAACAGACTGTATAGCAAGATAGTCCTGTGGACCTGTGGGGTGAGGGGTATGCTATTAGTTCAAACCCTTCCACAAAATGAAACAAAATTCAAGGACTCTTTTGAGTTTTGAAATCTGGGTAATTCTCCCCTGGAGAAACAAATTTCAAAACAGTAATGTGTCTGAAGCACAAGGCCCCCTAAACTTAACCAAAGAGTCAGTTATTGCTGTATCGCACACTATTATAGGGAGGGTGTCTATCATGTAGCCGTCTGTATGCATAACAAATATGGTGTAACAAATTACCTGTACTTTTCTCTTGCTCTCCTGGGGAGACAGTCTGCCCCTGACTTCTCAACCTTCTTTCTAAAGATTTACTTCCCACTGAAAACATGTTGGTCTCCTGCTCAGTGGGTGCTGATGTTGCAGAGCTCAGAATGAGACCATGTTCCAGCAACCCTAATAGACTTTCAGTTGATGTGACAGCTCTGATAACTGTATGCTTCTGATCAAGTGATTAATAGTGCTTTTTATAAAGATCACAATGCATTCTGCCCACGTACTAGCATGAAACCACAGTGGAGGGAAGTGTGTGTGTATGTGTGTGTGTGTGTGTGTGTGTGTGTGTGTATGTGTGTGTGTGTGTGTATAAGAAAAAAATGAATGAAAATGGTTTTGCAAAGCAAGAAAATATTTGTAGTTATCAACTAGTTGTAGACAGGGAAATTGTGTAGGTTCTTACAGCATGTAAAAATCATTTTTATTAGTTAAATTTACCAGCAAGTGTTTACAAGGAAAATGACTGAAATTAAATTTGCACTTTTAACTCTGGAAAATGAGGTGGCGGCGCCTGATTAGGTCAGACTTTCTATGTCTGTGACTGCTCACATTTCAGTGAGAGAGTTAGTCTAGATCCTCAAAAGGACAAAAATGAGAGCATCTTCAAGGATTCACCTCAGTTGTTTAGGGCTATCATGGCATTATTTACTTATTTTTGTTGTTGTAAGAGTCCAACACTTAAAATCAACTAAATAGACAAAAGCTTATTTTATCATTCTTTTATTTTCCCATTTTGTTTTTATTTAAATTTTTCATACACTATATTTTGATCATATTTTTTTGCCCTACCCCAGTTCTTTCTATATTCTCCCCCTTCTCCCAGTCCACCCAACTTTGTATTCTTCCCCTCTCTGAAGAAAATAAAGACTAAAACAAAGAATAATAATGACAATAAAAACACTGTGCACTCTTCCCTAAATGGGGATGCATTTACCAAACTCCTCCTCTCAAGCCACAGGGAGCTCTGTGGAAGAGGAGGCAAAAGACTCTAAGAGCCAGAGGGGATGGATGACTCCAAGGAAACTGTGTCTTCCAGACACAATGCCCATCTGAACCCACAGAGACTGGGGCAGCATGAACAAGACCTGCGCAGATTCAAAACAAACAAAATGGCAGCCCGGGGGGGGGAGCACAGAGTCCAAACCCTAACCAAGAAGCTATTTCCAATTAATAGCTACTTCGAGAAGAGAATCGGGTTTCTTCAATAGGTACATCAGGCACACTCCAGGGGCAGGCCTTGTGCTCAGGGGTAATTAGCCCACACCAAACAGCAAAAGGATGGTTTTAAAACAAAAGGATGATTTTAGAGTCTTTGAAAAGGATTAGACTAGAACACTCAAGTTTGTTAAACTCACTAGAAAACTCCGGGTTTCAGGGCCATGCCTTTTGACACATCTGTCATCGAGGGTTTGAAAGCCCAGTTCATTGCCCTCACTGTCTTTGTCAAATGTCACCTGTTCATGACATGTTATTCGTGTGGGTGACATTTTTCTTTCCAAAGAAAGCCAACAGCTGCTTATGACTCACAGAAGGACATTCTTGCTCCTGGAGGATGATTTATATTACTACAGCGTTGGAGTGTGGTCCCTACCACAACCACCTTCTACAGAGGGTTGACTGCACCAGTGAAATATAGCACTACTGCCAGGGAGTCATAAGGAATTCCTAAATGAGGAGAATGGAGAGTCAGTCCAAGAATACTTGGGGAACTGGCATAACAAAATCAAACCATAAAACTCATTAGAGCCAGGAGCCAAAAATGAATAATAATTGGTGACAATGAACATATGTCTGAGGTCAGAATAAAGGCTCACGTGTGAATGGTCCCAGGGAGTAAAATTCCTAAACCACATCCAGGTCAAACACACATCATAGATGAAGAAAGATCCTCGGGTGGGAGGAGGCAGCTCCACCTACCTTTAATTATATATACTTATTTCTGCTCTTAAATTTGCTTTCCATCACAATGCCGCCATTGCTTGCTAGAAATCATGAATGGTATTTGAGCACTTCAAACTAGAATTTAGTCTAGAATTCCTGTGAGAGAATACAGACTGTGTGTGTGTGTGTGTGTGTGTGTGTGTGTGTGTGTGTCACAGTGTGCATGGAGAGGTCAGAGGACAATTCTCAAAAACTGACTCTCTCCTTCCATCCTGTTCTTGCGGCAGGATCTCTCTTGTTTCTTTAATGTTTTCTACTCCGGGCTAGCTGGCCTGAGAGCATCCGAGGAAGTTATCTGCCTCTACCTCTTATCTGCCTGTAGCAGTGCTGGGGTTGCAGATTCTAGCCCCTGTAGCCAACCATTTCTCGTGTGGGTGTGTTGGGGATCGCACGGAAGTCATTAGGTTTACACGGCAAGTGCTTTTAACCGCTGGTCCATCTCACCAGCCCCAGAAGTCTCTGTCCATCTCCATCGCATCCTTTCTCCCAACAAGGATCTTGTTCGATAGTGCCCTCAAGGTTCCCAAAAAATATGTTTACAAAATGTACTCAAGCTGTTGGAGAGTGTCTTTACTAGCACTTTGAAAACACTTTAGAAACGACATCTTGCCCCCAGGGAGGGAGCTGCCTGCTCTCTGCCCCAGCACTCAGGTCTCCAGAGACTGCTACAACTTCCTGTCTACTCCTTTATATATCTTCCCCTCTTTCCGCTTTCCCTCCTTCCCTCCCTCCCCCTCATCAAAGAACGCTTGGTCCGGTAATGAGATGCCCTCCTGGCAAATGGAAGAGATCCTTTCCAAAGCACACTTTAACTGGACTTGGAATAGTAAATCGATCACGGCACATTCTTCTGTCATAATGAATATGATCTATGTATACAAGCTGTCACGGGCTACATCTTTCTTCATTCCGGTGTTATGGAAAACAGATATGCCTTAGAGGAAACACCTGTTGGAGACCTGCATGAAAGAAGAGTCTGGTGAGACTGACTTCATCATAAAGGCATCCATCTGGTGTCCTTGCCAAAGCAAAACCTAACACAGTTAAGAGTAGCGCCCTCAACAAGAGCTCGCTTCAGCCATATGCTGTGCAAATGAGGCAAGCGTTGTGCGCGCCAGCCTTCCAAAGGAACCAGCACATCACCCAGGAGAGCACCCAGCACGAACAGTGTTAGAACTTGGAAACAAGGGATGGAATACAAAGGCTGATTGACTGAAGGTAAAGGCAGCCGTGGGCACCGCAGAGGTTCTAAAAAGCTCTATCGTGTCAACAGGGAGAAGTTTCTGGTTGAAGTCAACATGTGCTTAGGAAAAGCTGGAGGCGGAAAAGCGATGTGGAGGATCTAGCAGACCGTGCTTGGTTTGAAAGTGGGAATGGTACCCTGACCACAAATGTGCTTTTTATTGCCCAAGAAACGTCAGAGTGCTTCTGCCTGGGGGCATCTGTGAGGCACTTGGCCTTGATATATGACTTTGGTTAGTTTTCCTAGTCAAACAGCGTGGTTTCCAATGGTGTGTGTCTGCCATCATCACCCACAATTCCCAGCCTTGCCTCAGATTCTTCCTGGAGATGTTCTGAGGCGAGATGAAACCCTATGCTATTCACAACCCATAAGAGAAAGTTCCAAAAGTGCCACCAGCTCCCTTGCCTTTTGCTTCCGTTTTGCTTGCGACAGGAAATCCTGGCTCACGACCATTTTAGTGAAATCTCCTTAAGCTCGTTAGGCCACCTGTAAGTTCTCAGCATAGACTTCTGACCTGAAATCAGAGCAATGTGTTTTTCCGTCCAAGGCTTGGGCTATGCAGAAAGAGCATTCCATAAAATCTTAGCATGAGGAGGACAAGCCCCTTGACCAAATGAACCATCCTAAACTGTATAACACCTTGCCTCAAAAGAAAAAAAAAATGTTGGCTAGGTGTCTTAATGAGGGTTATTATTATTGTGATGAAACACCATGACCAAAGCTAGTTGTGTAGAAAAGGGTTTATCTGATTTACCCTTCCACATGGTAGTCCCTCACTAAAGGAAGTCAGGACAGGAACCCAAACAAGGCAGGAATGTGGAAGCAGGAGCTGTCGCAGAGGCTGTGGAGGAGTGACGCTTACTGGCCCACTCTACATGGCTCTCCCTGCCTGCTTTCTTATAGCACTCGGAACCCCAGCCCAGGGATGGCACCACCCACCATGGGCTGAGTCCTCCCCTATCAATCACTAATTAAGAAAATGCCCAGGCTGGAGAGATAGCTCAGTGGTTAAGAGAACTGACTGCTCTTCCAAAGGTCCTGAGTTCAAATCCCAGCAACCACATGGTGGCTTACAACCATCCATAATGAAGCCTTACACCCTCTTCTGTTGCGTCTGAAGACAGCTACAGTGTACTTATATATAAGAAAGAAGAAAAGAAAGAAAGAAAGAAAGAGAGAGAGAAAGAAAGAAAGACAGAGAGAGAGAGAAAGAGAGAAAGAAAATGTCCTACAGCCAGATCTTATGAAGGCATTTTGTCAGTTTAGGGTCCTTTCTTTCAGAGAACTGTAGTTTGTGTCAAGCTGATATAAAACTATCCAGCACGCATGATTAAAACTCACCTGTAAATGATAGTTGAGAAAACAAGTCTAGAACTCAAAGAGTTGTGTATTCTGTACAATTTTATTTCAGTCTTTATAAGGCAACAAAACTGTGTTCCACGGTAAAGCAAATCAGTCTGGAGCCCTGCGTGAGTGACACTGCAAATAAAGTCCATCAGACACACCACTTCTGTTCCCAGAATTCACTATTTAAAACAGCCACAAAGGCCGGGCAGTGGTGGCACATGTCTTTAGTCCCAGCACTTGGGAGGCAGAGGCAGGTGGAGTTCTGAGTTCGAAGCCAGCCTGATCTACAGAGTGAGTTCCAGGACAGCCTGGGCTACACAGAGAAACCCTGTCTTGAAAAATAAATGGGCTACACAGAGAAACCCTGTCTCAAAAAATAAATAAATTAATTAATTAATTAATCAGCCACAAAGGTATATTTTCTACCCTCTTGCTTAGAAGTGATAACCAAAGTTGGAGTAGCCCAGCTCGGGTCAGTATTCTACCAGATAACCTCGCTCTATGTTTGGACTGCAACATCTCTATAAGCCTCCAATTCATTTCTGATGAGTAAAAACCGACAGCTCCCTTTAAAGGGCATTTCCTGGTTTTCTTGGGTTTTTTTTTTGTTGTTTTTGTTGTTTGTTTTTAAAAAAACAAACAAAAAAAACAAAACACTGCATGCAGACGTCTCAGCTCAAATTGTTACCAGGAGGAAGATCAAGGAGAGAGAGAAAAAGACAATTTCCGTCTTCCTTACCTGTTCTCCAAGTGGCGTCTCATTTCCATCCCTTTATGTCGTATGGATGCTGAGCTTGGGATTTGGGAGTGTAAAGATAAAGGAGACATGCCCAGAGCAGCAGGTACTTGGATGAAGGCCAGAGTCTGTACCCCAAGCAGGAGAGCTTGGCTCAGGGCAAGGCTGAAATCTCTGGGAACTCTCCCAGCAGTCTTTTCGGCATAAGGGTGTACTTGGTGCTCTCGGCACATTTCCTAACAGTTGCTAAATGTCAAGTGACGTCGCCAACATACAGGTTGATCTAAGCGAAAAATATTTTTCCTTCACAGATCAGTTTTTAGGATACAAAGTTTTCTTTGTTCGGTGGCTCGGAACTGAAAAATTAAGTCATTACACTTGATTCGTCAACCCGGTAATACATCATCGACACAGGTGAAAATCTGAAGCAAAGGAGTTCTTTTATCACTCTGTCTGGTGAGGGATGGAGGTGGGGTGTACACGCATAAACTATCTGAAAAGTACCTCCCTTTTGACCCCGTTGGTACATTTCCCAAGTTGCTCTGGGTTCAAGCCCAGGTCAGAGATGAATTTGACATAAATGTTTTCCTTATGGAACGCAGGGAAAGAGTGGGCCTGGAAAACTACTCTCTCTCTCTCTCTCTCTCTCTCTCTCTCTCTCTCTCTCTCTCTCTCTCTCTCTCTCACACACACACACACACACACACACATGTATCAGACTGGACCACATCATATATTCCTGGTGTGAGTGTGCACTTGTGCCTTTGAGGGTGGGAGTTACCAAATCAAAAGCAGAGACTGTGCAGAGGAACTTGAATGATTCGCCACCGCGAGCCCCGCTGGTAACTTTCCCTACCATAAGAGTAAGAGGTGACGTGTGAAGTCTTCTTATCCATAATGCTTAGTTTCCGCGAACTCCCTGTGGCTGGAAACAAAACACTGTGCTGGTGATTATGGATTTTTTTGGAAACATGGGAAGGACCTAATGATGTGCGGAGGGCCACGAGCTTTAAAGATTTCCTCACATCTGGAAGCTATCGCTGGAGGGAAGCGGCGAATACAGGCCTCCCCAGCGCAGCAACGTTTTACTTAGCACCGTGACCTGTCAAGGAGCAATGGGGATAATGGGCACAGAGGCCACTCGGGACCCTTCATGACAGGAAGGCCTCCTTCTGCTCCATATGTTGCTCAAAGGCCATGATTAAAGATGAAAAGTTAGAATTAGAGGTCTCGGGTGGGGGCAGGGAAAGGTTGCTGTTAGTCTTGTTTAACAAGCCAGTGTGGCTAAAGTTAGTTAGGCTCTTATTAGGGATGGAAGTTGAGGACTAGGGGTTTGTACCAGAGGTAGAAAGGGAGTCATAGAATGAGATAGCCTTAATAATCACGGAGCATTCATTCTCCTGCTTAGATTTTTCATCTGTTTTTTTGTTCTTTGAAGGTTGAATGAGAAAAAAGGGGGAGGGGTCAGCAGAGCATTCAGGTCTTCCTTCTCATTTGGAATTCTGTTTCAAACACTTGAGTCCTGGGCTTTCCTTTGTGTGGTGATACCTCGGGGTCCTGCATGCCTGAATTTTCCTTTGCTTGGTTGGTTTAGTATATCTTTTGAGTCTGTCTGGTTATATAGCCCAGGCTAGACTAAAACCATGACCCTGGCTGACTAAGTTCTGGGATATACACAGGCATGGACCATCGTGCTTACTTTGTTTTTTTGTTTGTTTGTTTGTTTGATGTTGTTTTGTTTTTATTTTATTTTTGTGGGTTTTGTTGTTATTGTTGTTGTCAGTTTGCTTGAAAACAAGCTGTCCACGCAGCTCAGGTTGACCTCAAATTCACCATCCCTCCTCCCTGTTCTTCCTAATGCTGCAATTACAGCTCTCAGTACTGCACCCAGCTTCTTATCTTAATCTCTTGAACCTCAGGCTTGTCTCATCAAAAGACCCTCCCTCCATCTGCCTCATTTCTTATCTTGAAGAAGTGGAGGGAAATTTTGGAAGTTCTTCATTTTTTTTTCCCAATGATGTTTACTTAGTTGTGACTCCTGGAGAAAATGAGAGAGAGAGAGAGAGAGAGAGAGAGAGAGAGAGAGAGAAAGAGAAAGAGAGAGAGAGAGAGACTCTAATTCAATGGGAACCTTCTTCACCAAACATTCATATGCACATTTTACTTTTGATGATAAAAATCTTTCTTGTGTCTAACCTAAGTGGCTGCACTATAGAGCCATTGAGAATGTTGATTGGTGAGGTTTGATCGGGATCTTTCTTACTGAATCTCATAGAAAGAACAAAATCACCCCATGCTTTACCACCAACCCGTCAGTGGGCAGAACTATCCGTTCATCTTCTCTACTGGCCTGGTGAGGGAAACAGATGGTGCACACAGTACCTTGTCAGTGTTCTCAGAGTTCAATTCTTTTGTAGTCTAGCATGAACTGGCATCTGTATAGGAATGTATTAATATAAAAATAAGTAAGATTTGCTGTAATTTTAATTTTTTTCAAAGTCTACTTTTAATGATGGTTTTTAAATGCTTTAGCCTCCCTTCTAGCCCACCACCCACCAGAGGTAGTGGAAAAGAAAGGCTACCGGGGAAACGGACCTGTTTAGATATGGTTCTTTGGAGAAAATCCCATCTACGCTGTCAGGAAGTCAGCAGTTCAGTTCACAGGTCAGCAGTGGCAGCAGGATCCACTTGCAAACAATTCATGGATAGACCAGCAGTATATCAGTAGTATCAGGACAGCAGAAGCCACGACCCAGCAAAGACAGCCAGGCCTCAGCCTCAGCCTCAGCACAAGGCAGCAGCAGGCACCAGAGCGAACAGAAACACCAAGAAGAGTTCTCAAATGTGCCTCTCTCAGCGAATGAAGATCAGCAAAGAAGATGGGAAGCCAACAAGTGCTGCCCAGCTAGCTCTACAGGCAAGCCAAGCTAGCTCTACAAGCAAGCCTCAAGCTTAGCCTTTGTGGATTGCTGTCTGTACACAGGTGAGGTCAGGTGAAATCTTAGTCAGATAAGGCTGGAGCCTGTGATTGGGCAGTGGGAAAAGAAGGTGGAGGTGAAAGTTTTAGAGAGGGAACAGAGAGACAGAAAAAAAGACAGAGATGGAGATGAGGAGACAAGATGGAACTTATAGGAGAGGATGATGAGCCAGAACCACGTGGTTCTAGGAGCCATAAGTAATTGGGGAAGTCTTAGATGATTAAATAAAGCACATCTGTCCAATCTAGGTGTGCAGCTTGTATTTATATCAGTTTATATCAAATAAACAGGTTCACTTCCCCCATATCCTTTATTTTCCACTACCTCTGGTAGGTGGTGGACTAGAAGGGAGGTTAAAGTGTTTAAAAACTATCATTAAAAGTAGACTTTGAAAAAATTTAAAGTTACAGCAAGTCTTACTTATTTTTATATTAATTACATTTCTATACAGATGCCAGTTCATGCTAGACTACAAAAGAATTGATCTCTGAGAACACTGACAAGGCACTGTGTGCACCATCTGTTTTCCTCACCAGGCCAGTAGAGAAGATGAACGGATAGTTCTGCCCACTGATGGGTTGGTGGTAAAGCAACTGCCCATGGTAAAAGCATGGAGTGATTTTGACTTCTTTGTGTGGGCATTTTAGGGGTTGAAGATGTACTATTATAAATCTGGCTGATAAATTACAAGCCTCTGGAGTTTTCATTATATGGGGTTAGGGGTTTAGAGCCAGTGGCAGCCAGTCTCAGCAGGCTTAGGAGTGTGGAGTGGTTCTGTGGCAGGCTAACCATGGGAACCTGGGCAGACTACTCCTTGTGGCTCCCCATGAGGTGGGGAGACTGTGCCAGCACTTAGCTGAACCTAGTGTGGATTGATTTTTTATAACTACACGCTGCAAGCCTTCATCGCTGTCCCCGTGGAGTCCTTTTTATACTCCCTCCAAACATCACATGTCCTCCAAGTGTCTTGCCTCAGCACATGCATCTGTCTCGGCTGACATCATCTGCCAATCAGCCAGAGTCCACAGAATTGGCAAGAAGCCATAGCACACCACCAGAAGTTTTTCTGGTGTAGTTCTCTCCATGGAGTCCCCCCCCCCCCAAAAAAAAATGGAGCTTAACTACACAATGTAAGGCAGGCCAATACATGCGTGTGGTTAGGGAAGAATCCTTCATCACGTGTGCTTTCACATGCTTGCTTTAGCAAAACATCCTTTCACCTGTGTCTGCTTCAGGAAAGCATTCCTTCATGCGTTTGCTCCAGCAAACCATCCAACACAACTGACTTTCCAAAGAACCCTTAAGTTTCCACTTCAATTTGCCTTCCTGGTATTTAATTCTTTAATAAGTTCTTTTGAAGTAAAAGGCTTTAAACTACCTCTTTCTCTTCTGTATCACAATACCCATGAAAATAGATGTGTAGTGTGTCTCCACTCATCACACCATGAAACAGAAAGCAGTTGCAGATCCGTGGTGTTTCTCCCAATCTCTTCCACTTGGTCTCTGTAGACACTCTAATCATCTTTCACTATGGATTCTTGTCTAACAGTGACCACACCAAATCCCAGGTATCTTACTGACGACCTTATTATATTTGTTAATTCCTCCATCTTCTATGGGTTTCATTCCTGCTTTCACCCTTACTTTTCTCAGCTCTCCCAAAACATATTATACTAAACTCATATTTTTAACAATAGTTTCCCATGAGAAACTCTTACAGTTAACCTTCATCTATAATATTGAAGCATGTGCTGTCTGACCAACTCAATTATCTAGAGCATTTTGTTTTCTGTAATGGGGCAAATATTACATAACTTCAGCCTCATAGGCCAAAAATCTACATTGAAGCCGGGCGGTGGTGGCACACGCCTTTAGTCCTAGCACTTGGGAGGCAGAGGCAGGCAGATTTCTGAGTTCGAGGCCAGCCTGGTCTACAGAGTGAGTTCCAGGACAGCCAAGGCTACACAGAAAAACCCTGTCTCGAAAAAACAAAACAAAAACAACAACAACAACAACAAAAAAAAGAATCTACACTGATATAACACTAGACACTCATATAACAATGTAGAAAATAAATCTTCACGAATGTTATTAATATACTCAAAATGTAATATACACACTCTCTGTGTGAGTCAGCCAGACCTTGTCTTGTGACACTCTGTAGTGGTTTAAACAGGTTTGATCTTCACAGACTCGTGTGCTTGCACGCTTGACCCATGGGGAGTGGCACTATTAGGAGGAGTAGCTTTGTTGGAATAAGTGTGTCACTGTGGCAGTGGGCTTTGAGATCTCTATGCAAGCTCCACCCTGTGTGGAATTCCAGTCTCCTCCTGTCTGCCTTCTGATCAAAATGTAGAACTCTCGGCTCCTCCAGCACTAAGTCTGCCTGCATGATGCCACGTTTCCCACCATGATGATAATGGACTAAAACCTCTGAAACTGTAAGCCAGCCTCAATTAAATGGTTGCCTTTATGTCATGGTGTCTGTTCCCAGCAATAGAACGCGCCATACCCATCCACACTGCTCTGGGAGTCACACCCACAAAGGCACTTTCTTCGTGAGTCAGCCATCCAGGAAACAGTTTCATAGGACTCCTCCCCTTTCTCCACCTCACAATTACTTTTTTCTCTCTCTTTTCCATGATACCCTTTAGTCCATGAAAGAAATACTGTAGATCTCCTGCCTATGTTTGTAACCCAAGGCTTTTAAGGAAATCTCAGTATAGTCATACAATTAAGTGTGTAGAGACTTAAGTGTCAACGCACAACAGAGAATACAAACTTCAGAGGAGTGCATCAGGAACGTCACTAAACAGCTGGAACAACACATGACAGCAATTCTAAGGTGAGAGAAGTAAGATATTTCTTTAGAATACTACATTATATTATGAAAACCTTCTGGCTTCACATAAGAAATTTCGACAGGGCTATATTACCCATACACAGCAAGACAAGCCAATAAAAATGCTACTGAGAAAATCAAAATATGAAAACTGTATGCGACCAAACACAGAGTAACAGTGAAGAGTTAGAATATAAACAAAAATCAAAGGTGGTTCAAAGTACAATAACTGCAACGAAAATTCTACTAGATCTGAGCTGACAGAAGAATTAATGAGCTTGAATATAGGCCAACACAGATTATCCAGTGTATTCTGTAAGAAAGACTGAAATACTGGAGAAACGGACAGATCTTTAGAAAACGTCGGGACACCATGCAGTATGCAAATATGCATATGAGTTCAAGGGATGGGGACGTAAAGGCAAGAAAAAAGAAGATATTACAGAGAGTGATCAAACTTTCAGAACTGTGCTAAAAACCTTGATTTATATGTTCCAGAAGCTGAGGAAACTTCAAGCTCAGGAATCACAAAGGAATTCACAGATGGTTACATCAGGGTCAGACTCTGGAAGGTCCATGACAAGCAATCTTGAAAACAGAAAACAGAAAGCCATGGGAAAGAAGCTTCTTAATGAATTTGATGGGTAATTTCTCATCAGAAAGCATATGTGCTGGCTAGTTTTATGTCAACTTGATACAAGCTAGAGGCCTTTGAGAAAACTGAGCCTCCACTGAGAAAGGCCCCAGCCAGATTGGTCTGTGGGCAAGCCTGGGGTACATTTTCTTAATTGTTGGTTGAGGTGGGAGGGTACAGCTCACTGTGGGCAAAGCCATCCCTACACCAGTGCTTTGGTGAACTATAAAAAAGCAGGCTGAGCAAGCCATGATGAACAAGCCAATAAGCAGCACACCTCCATGGCCTCTGCATCAGCTCCTGCCTCCAGGCTCCTGCCCTGCTTGAGTTCCTGCCCTGACTTCCTGGATGTCGAACTACAAGCTACAAACTGAAATAAACCCTTTCATCCCCAAGTTGCTTTCTGTCATCGTGTCTATCACAGCAATAGAAACTCAACTAAGACAGCATAATTGGCAGAAAGCAAATCAAAGACAGATAAAAGATTCTGAGACCAAAATAACAACAACACTGTCAGGACTTCAGGCAAGGACAAAGCATGAGAATTAGCCAGCCATGAAGCCAAGCCAGAGCCCTGAGGAGACTCACCTGAGAGGACCACCTTCCTGTCACTAATCACTGCACCCTTGGGCTTCTTCCAACCATCTGTTAAAACCTGATGGATTGCAGTGGAGTTCTAGCCATGCTGGCAAAACACAAAGCAGCTGAGGGTATCAAGAAGGCCTGTTGGAAACCAGCAGTAAGGTGACCTGCATCAAAGTCCTCTGAGCAAAGCAGCAGTAGGAGAGAATGCAGAAGTGCAGCTAAGGCATAGGAGGTGCCCAGCCGATGGGAAGTGAGGCAAGTACACCAGAGTGACTGAGTGGTTGAGGAGGGAGGAGTTACGGCACTTTGACAGCCCTTTGGACTTTGGCTTCCCATTCCAAACCCCAGGTGATGTCCTTAGGGCAATTTGTGGTTGAAAGTTAAAGATCTATTTGATGGCTTTCAGGAGAAAACCAAGAGGTCCTGAGCAAGCAGAGGCTGAGCTTGGGCTTAGTTTTCTTCGCTTTTGGTGGATTTTCATCTCTTGGGTATGGATGTTCTTTATTTGATTCAGGACTCAGCTCGAGTCACTAGGTCGTAAGGCTCCTCTAGTTTGGTCATCTGTTGGCAGTAGGGTGGGCAATTTCAAGTTGATATCAGCTTCTACTGAAACAGTGGCAGAAAAGTCATTATGAGGAACTTTGAAGGACAGTCAGAGATTAGAAGTTGAAGGACAGAGCTCTCAAGGATCAAAGCAAGGAGAGGCTGCTGTGGTTAAACAAACACACACTCCTAGCAAAACCCTTAATCACTAATAAAGCAAGGAGAGGCTGCTGTGGTTAAACAAACACACACTCCTAGCAAAACCCTTAGTCACTAATAAGCCACATCTGCATAATCATAGTAGCATTTTTTTATGATTTCAAATCAACTTGATTTTTAATGCCACGAAACCTAACGTGAAGTATTCGCAAACGGAGCGTCAGTGTTCCTACTGTCTCAACCTTTTGAGTTTGCTGTTGGAATCCGTAATTAAGATCATTTTAGTTTTTAAGTCTTTAAAACTGTAGTCTCTGCTGGAAGTGCCAGGGTGGGGATACCCGGGGGGTCCTCACCTACTCGGAGAAGGAGGGGAGTGGGGTGGAGGTAACCTGGAGGGAGGCAGTGATCAGGATGTAATGTGAATAAATAATTAATTAGTTATTAATTAATTTTTTAAAAAATTAAAGACTCTGTATACACTTTGTTTTTCTGTTTTCCATTTCTTTTCCTTTCCTTTTCTTGAGATAGAGTATCACTATGTCACCAAATTTTAAAAAATTTTGTTTCCTTAAGGAAAGAGAAAGAAAGCATGGAGTTAGAACAATGGGGAGGTAGGGAGATCTGGGAGATGAGAGAGGGAAACTGATCAGAATATATTGTATGCAAATAAAGTTATTTTCAATTTAAAGGAATTTAAAGATTTGTGGTTCAAAGGACTCTACAAAATGAAAAGGCAATTCATGAAGTAGCAGAAAATATTTGCCGATAATATACTCCATAAGGAATTATATATATATTCCTTATGTATAATATATATGTGTGTATACATATATATATATGTGTATACATATATATGTGTATAATATATATGTGTGTATATACACACACACACACACACAGAGCAATTGAAAAAGAGACCCAAGTTAAAAGTGGTAAAAGATTTGAACCGGTATGTCTCTGATTCAAGAAGACAGACAAATTAGTAATAAATACACAAAAGAATCTCACACAATTACCTATGAGAAAAATCAAAATCCCAATGCAATATCACTTCATGTATACTTGGATGACGATAACCAAATGGTATAAAATAAGAGTGGCATGAATGCTGTGGGCTAACCAGTCACTCTCTGGTCAGATTTAAAGCCCACTCACAGAGAGGAACTCATGTGTAGTACACGCGGGCGAGAACCCGTGGCTGGGGAAATCACATGCTTTGAAGAAAAGCCTACTGCCACAGTTTTTCCAAGTGGACAGAGCATCAATCCTTCTACTATTCATCATTATAAGAATAAATTAGCACACCGTCATCAGAGAAGCTTTCTACGGCAGTGGTTGGCAGTTTTCACAGACACACACAACTGGTCAAAGTGCTCAGCACAGAGGGGTTATCAGTTTCATCCTCTCTCCCCAAGGCTCCGGGAACACCATGAAAAAAAAGATATGGAAAGATTATCCAGGAGAACTGGTAGGAAGCAGTGTCTTCAGGAAGCTACAAAACAATTGTACTTGTGATTCGTAGCAGCTACAGCTGCCTTCCCAAGGGGCAAGCCAGTTAAGCTTCCAGCATGGGCGGGAAAGGTTCGAGAAGCCCTCACAAAGTTGAGAGCTATTGGCAGTTGATGGCTACTTGGGAGAGGAACAGTCAGTTTTCTTGAGGAGTATGGTCTCTGGTGGGTTGCCATAGCAACCATGGTGGGTTGCCAACCCATCCAGAGTAGACATATAGCTATTATGTATATACAGGCAGTTCTAACTGGACTCAATGGGTTATAAAAAATAAAAATAAAAGAAGACATGAAGTTGGGAGGAGAATTGGAAGGAGAAGTTTGGGAGGAGTTGGGGACAGGGTAAAAGGTAAATAGGACCAAAATATATTATATATATATATATATATATATATATATATATATATATATATATGAAACTCTCAAAGAATAAATAAATTACTTTTAAGTGTTAGGATTGGCACTAGGGAGACAGCTCCATCTGTAAAGTCCTTGCCACACAAGCATGAAAACCTAAATTTGGATCCCCAATAACCACATAAAAAGCCAGCAGGTACAGCAGCACACATCTGGAATCACGGAGCTTGGAGGCAGATATAGAAGGATCCATGGGTTCACTGTGCTGGTGGCCAGCTGGCCTGCTAAGCTCCAGGTGCCGTAAGAGACCCCATCTCAAAAAGCTAATGTGAATGGAGGAAAACTCAGCCCCAGCCCTATAAAAGAACTATAGGTAATGAAGGCTGCTGAGAGAGCTGTTCTTCCGGTGGAGAGAGCGTACCAACTGGACATCAACTGGTCAGCACTACATACACATGCACACATGTATCATTATACAGTCTGAACAGGTTATATTTATATATTTAAGAATGCACACATACATATAACAACTTTAAAAAGGAGGCTGTGAACTTTAAAGACGAAGCAAGTGGGGAGAGTTTGGAGGGAGGAAAGGGAAGCAGAAATGATGTGATTATATTATAATCTCAAAAAGTAAATAATTTTTTAAAGTAGGATAGAGAAAATATATTTTTCTATATATTATATATCTGATATATAATATACATTATATTCCTAAATATAACCTATACACTCATATATTATATATATCATATATATATATATATATGCAATAACAATTCATGAAAAAGAAACCATAAATTTAAAAGAGAGCAGGGAGGAGTATATGGGAGGTTTTGGAGGAAGTAAGGAAAGGGAGAAATTCTGTAGTTATAATCACAAAAAGAAAAAAGGAAATAATATAAATAGAAGTTATCACAAAAGTTAACAATCTTATCCTTTGGTTATATTCCCAAGAGATACGAGAACCTACCTGCACCAAAACATGCACACAAATATTTGTTTGAAACACCATTCTAAACACACACACACACACACACACACACACACGCTGATGAATGAATAAGAAAAGAATAAATTACAATGAATACCATTTGGACACAAAGAGGAGGGGAGAATTACTGTGGTACCATGCGCATGCTGTGCCTCTGTGCCTTTGCTGTGATAAAATACCTAACAGAAGCAATTAAGTGGGGGAGGACTGTGTTTGGACTGATGGTTCCAGGTTAGTCTATCGTGGTGGGAAGAGGAAACCCCCTGGCAGCAGGAGTGCCATGGCCGCTCTGAACATTATAGTAGATGAGGAAGCTGAGGACTGGGATGAAAGACAGAAGCAGATGTCCAACCCCGAAACTCACTTCTGCCAGCCAGGCCCCAGCTACAGCAGCGGAGGACACACAAGGCTGCTGAGTTACCGTTTATGTTAAGCCATAACACATACCAAGCTTGTTTTTCAAAGCCAGGCACAAAGGCCACATATTGTATGATTCTAATTTCATAAAATTATAATTTTATAAATTTATAATTTTAAAAAATTAGAATAGCCAAGCCCATAGAAAGAGAAAGATTAGCGGTTTCCAGGAGATCTGGGAAAAGGAAACTGGGAAGCAATTGCTTTAATTGTCAAATTTTCATTTGTAGCTGGTGAACTTATCCCTAACTTGGGTGGTCATGATGGTGCCTGCCTCTGGGAATACACTGGAAGTCCTTGAGCTGGACATGTCAGAAGGAAAACCGTGTGCCACACTGTACAATAAAGCTTTTACATGAAAAAAATAGCAATGGGAACGAGAAACCATATTACACCATTTATTTCATGTAAGGTTAAATTTCTGCCTGTAATCCAATTAGCTATAAGTACTATAACACCATGTAATTACTGGCATTCATAGACGGTAATTGAGTAATCTACAAGAAGTTAAATTACAGTCAGCACAGCCATCTACGAGTAAGCAAGAACTTCCTATTATGCTTCTAGGATTATTTCCATCTAAGTATATGAAAATAATGAGGATGTTTACACACACACACACACACACACACACAAACGTACATAGGTTGCAGACAAATCTTCAAGAATAATTCATTTGTAGAATTCTGACTCTCTAAGGTTGAAATCATTTGTAATTATTATAGAAACCATTGCTTCTTACAACTGGGTCGGAATCTGATAAATTCATAAAGTGACGATGTCATTAGGGCAAAAGATGTTAGGAACTGGCTGAGTAGCAGCCTGCCCGCTTTAGTGTCAGGTATCCTAGTGATCCAGCAGCTGATTGGGTTTCAGGCCAGAGCATATACATTGCCCATTGCTAGTTGCTATTGAAAAAAAAAAATTTTTCAAGTTTTGAATTTTAGTCTTTTATAGTTACAGCTCTTATGTAGGAAAGCAAATGGCTTTTGCAGACTAATCATATATCCTGGGAATTTGCTGTAATCACTTACCAAAAGCAAGCATTTAAATTTTTTTTTCTCTTTAGACATTTTCATACATGCGTTATTTAGAAGAGTTTTTCCTTAAAGTCCACATTCAAGGGTCTGTGCAGCTTTATTTTGTTATCGATTTCCTTTTTAACTCCATTATGGTCTGAAAACACATTTTGTCTGATTCTCATTCCTTTAAATTTGTTAATGTAGCTTTTAATCCCTGAATGCGGTCCATTTTAGTATGAGAAGAACCTTATTGTTCAACTATTGGACAGAGCCTCCTACAAATGGCAATTAGGTCAAGTTGATGAATACCATGTCCAGATCAACCTTGTCCTTTCTGACTTTCTGCAGCTTGAGCAAACAATGAGGCCAGAAGCATCCATGTTAACAGTACAATTTTCATTTCCTCATGGCTTTATTCATTTGATCCACATATTTGGTACTCTGGTTTTAGGATCATTATGTGTTCATGGAGACTTGTTTCCCTAATCATTCTTTTTTTCCGGGACAATGTTATGAATTCAAAATCCCTTGTGTACTAATTAACGTGATGAGCAAAGCTTTCTTTTTCAACTAGTATTGCCACTGTCTATCTTTCCTACAAGTTATGTTTTTTAATCTATCCAAATATTATATTAGAAATTATTTCTCAGGGCTGAAGAGATGGCTCAGAAGTGGAGTGTTTGCTGCTCTCATAGAGGACCAAGGTCAGGTCCAAACACTCTCGTGGCTCCTTACAATTGTCCACTTCCAGGGACAGACATATATGCAGGCAAAACATTCATACGTGTAAAATAAAAATAATAAATCTTTTTTTAGAGTGGCTTTCCTACAGAGGGCATATGACTGCATCCTGTCTCGTGCCTACTATTGTGATAACTATTTTCATTGTTGTACATGTGTTCCCTATTTGTATCCCATTTCCTACATCTTTATTTTTCTTTCTCTTACTTTCTCCAGTTTTAGTTCAGCATTTTATACATCACTTTAACTTCGGCTCTTACATGTTGCTTCTCTCTCTCTCTCTCTCTCTCTCTCTCTCTCTCTCTCTCTCTCTCTCTCTCTCTCTCTCTCTCTCTCTCAGATTCAGGAGTTGCCTCAGAATCTTCAATATGTATTTTTTTGTTTTGGTTTGGTTTTGGTTTTGGTTTTTTGGTTTTTTGTTTTTGAGACAGGGTTTCTCTGTGTAGCCCTGGCTGTCCTGGAACTCACTCTGTAGACCAGGCTGGCCTTGAACTCAGAAATCTGCCTGCCTCTGCCTCCCAAGTGCTGGGACTAAAGGCGTGTGCCACCACCACCCAGCTTTATTCAATATGTATTTTTAACTAACTTGAAACCTTGAAAGAGAGCCACATCGCTCTGTGTGTACTGTTGGAGCTAGTAGGTGCTGCCCCAGTTTCTGCCCATCTAGTGGCATGCTGAAGTGACATCTTTATTGTGAGGGTTGCATTGCTCTTGTATGTAGCTACGTCACCTTTGTCTGTTACAGATGGAGTTTCAGGAGGCTCTGAATTTTTCTAGCGTTACTGTTTCTGCCTCCTCTATTTTCATTGGGTTTTCTCAGGAACTCCTTCTTAAATACTCTGGCCGTTGCAGCCCCTTCTACCCTAATTCATTTGTAAATGCTGAAGTCCTATTGATGTGGTAGCAGTGCATGGGAAAAGATAGATTATAACTTTTTATTAAGTCTACGGACCTTCTGGCGGCCTTGTGTCTTGAGGCTGTGACCTTCAAAGAGTACTTTAATTACTTTCATGGCTCCCTTCTCAAGACCTCAGGTGAGACAGGAAGGCTAGAGTAGGAAACGTCCATCCCTCCGGCAGAGATGGCGCCCTCTGGAGAATAAGATGCCATACATAAACACCCTCTGGGTATATTTCACCATAGCCGAGCTCCATGCATGTCAGAGACTCTGACATTTTCTTGACTTTTGTCTTCTTGTTGATGTTAGTTTCATACATGCATACAAAATAATGATGATATACACACCCTCTATTATCCTCTCTTCTTTCTTCCAATGTCCACCTTCCTGCTTCCTACTAATTTTCCTCCTGCTTTCATGGCTCGTGTGTGTGTGTGTGTGTGTGTGTGTGTGTGTGTGTGTGTGTGCACGTGCACGTGTGCATGCGCATACAGGTTTTTTTGTAGCTACCTATAACTTGGATGTGTTCACAATTACAACAGTATGTCAAATCCGAAAGACAGCAAGCGTTTCACAGACCTCCACCCATCTTCCAGTTCCTGCGGACTTTCGGCCCCTCCTTCGTGATGCTTCATTTTTGGACCTTGTGGATGGGATGGAGAGAAAGTTATAGGTGCTCTATTTAGGGCTGAGGACTCACCCATTGTTAGTACTTTGACCTGCCAGGACTCTCTGAATTAATCATTGTTCTCTACAAACGGAAGTCTCTCAGACTGTGGCTGATGCTATTAGGTCTCAGGCAGTCCGTAACATTCAGAAATGAGCTCAAGGTGGACTATAGGAGGATTTCTGGCAGTAAGCAAAAGGGGTCACTTTCTTTACTTCTGGCAGAAGGGAAGAGGGAGCCATCCCAGTTTCCTCAGTCATTTCACAGTCCACATAGGTAGTCTCCAGACCCTTCTGTTCCCCAGCTACTCATAGTCTGTACAATCCACATGGTGACTTGTCCACCCAGACTCTCTCTGTGTGTCTCTGTGTCTCTGTCTCTGTCTCTGTGCCTCTCTCTGTTTCTGTCTCTGTCTCACTTTCTCTCTGTGTCTCACTCTCCCTCTCTGTCTCGCTCTCTCGCTCTCCTCCCTTCCCTTGCAGAAAGGCCTGGCCACCTCCAGTCTGCTTTGTTTTTTTCTCTGCTCTGGTCCCCTCCAGATGCCTCTGGATATTTTCCCTCTCTGATTCACAATAAAAAAAAAAAAAAACCCTTCCCCTTCACCAGGCCATGAAGCAGCCATGTTGACAGTTTTACTGTGCTCCCTCACATACGAAAGCAACGCTGGTCTGTGGTTATAAATGTACGTATTTAGGAGGCATTTTGACTACATGTCCATTTAGCAAAGCAACGATAATAAATCAGGATCCTGGTGAAAGCTTCTAAGGGCATCTCGAATGTTGCAGCTCGGTCGTTTCTCACCCTTCACCTCATCTTCATTTGGCCACCAATAATTCATTAAGATCCCCATCTGAGCCGGGCGATCCCCATCTGAGCCGGGCAGTGGTGGTGCACACCTTTAATCCCAGCACCTTGGAGGCAGAGACAGGCAGATTTCTGAATTCGAGGCCAGCCTGGTCTACAGAGTGAGTTCCAGGACAGCCAGGGCTACACAGAGAAACCCTGTCTTGAAAAACCAAAAAAAAAAAAAAAAAAAAAAAAAAAAAAAAAAAAAAAAAAAAAAAATCCCCATCTGTCTAGCCCTCACAGAAGAACAGTGCCAGTGGGTCCTTCTCCAGCAAGGATCTCAGCTGTGACCCATTCTTTCAAAGTAACCATTTACCTGGCAAACTCACTTCTCTGACACACCAAAAAATCAAGTCTCATAATTTTACGCTTGTTCGGTCTCCTCTTGTAACGACGTGGGTGATAATGTCAGAGCTCTTCCATGTTAAAGCTAGAGCAGATGTTTAACAATGCTTTCCCATGTTATGCTCTGTGGCATGGGCTGCAGAGGCCACTTCTTCTACCATGCAGAATTTGGAAGCTGTAGTTTCAAATGTGGCTCCCATTTTGCTGGGCACTTGGCGTCTACCTGCTTAACTGAAGAACTCCCCTTACGGTAATTAAATCTGCTTTCTTCGTGGGTCATTATGATGTGATTTATGACATCTGTGTAATTGTCAAAATTACCATGGGTAATTAAAACATGAAGCGAGTGCTGCCAGAGGCTCCAGTCCCTCGAAACGTCCTCATTAAAAATCAGGAGCTGACCACATTATAAATAGACAGTTTGCACAATTTCTTGGCAAAACCTAATTATGAAACTTATCCTTATTCTATCAGCTTTCAGTCCATTAGTCATACAAGTTCCAAAAACAGTCAAGTTATTTAATGTATTAGAACTGTGGGGTGACTAATGAAGAGGTGAGTGGCTACAGCTGAACATCACTGGGGCACTTTGTTATAATGTCAGGTTGCTTTGCATCAAAGAGGCATCCCCACATATAACACCCTCCCGCCCACACTTACCCCTAATTTTAAGATAAAAGGAAGGTTGACTGGTTTGGGAAAGCATATGATAACTTTTTAAATGAGAGCTAAACGAGGAGGGGATTTCTCGACTCTATTGCAGTTGGTATGAGAAAAGCATTCCGCAATCATCACCAGGGAATTTTCTCCTTCTAGAAAAAGCAGAGCTACAGGAGGACTCGGTTGCTGAGGTTGTCTTTGGGTATGGCAGCTGGAGCAGAAGTAAGCGATAGCCTCCAGTCCAAAGATACCATGGATGATGGTAACTCATCTACTCTCTAACTTCACAAAAGGGCTTCAGCCTCAGGGAAGTGTGTGGCTGCCCACTAATAAGACAGGCAGCTCAAGCTTAGGGCCATAAAGTACAGTAGGCCACACTGGTGAGGGTGTCAGTGAGAATCAGGGCTTTCTCCTCACAGCCTAGGTGACAGAACACTGAAGACAGGTCTACACTAAGTGCCCAAAGGACAGAAAATGAATGTCACCAGTTGTCGAGCTTGATGAATCATAGCAAATGTGAGATATGGAACTGCTAAGTTGAAACATGGGACATGCGATTGTTATACAAAAAGAGGGTAAGACTTTGACTTACCCAGTCGATCTCTGGGAAAGCAAAGGTGTATTTTTTTTAATTGTTTTCTTGTTTTGTTTTTGTTTTTGTTTTTGAGACATGGTTTCACTGTGTAGCTTTCTTTGGCTGTCCTGGAACTCACTCTGTAGACCAAGCTGGCCTCAACTTCAGAGATCTACCAGCCTCTGTCTCTGCCTCTGCCTCCTGAATGCTAGGACTAAAGGTGTACACCACCACCACCTGGCTGGGATATAAAATTCAAGAGGTAATGGAGAGAGAGAGAGAGAAAGAAAGAGAGAGAGAGAGAGAGAAGG
>NW_022196905.1:167646004-167676968 GCF_008632895.1 Mastomys coucha | reverse complement strand
GAGAGAGAGAAAGAGAGAGAGAGAGAGAGAGAGAGAGAGAGAGAGAGAGAGAAGCAGAAATGCATATTTTGTAATAGATGTGACATTTGAGGCTTACTGGTTTCTACACCAGCTTACCAGGCTCAGCACTGACTGGTTGTGTTGCTTATAAAAAACAGGCTCCTCCAGAAAAGTAGTAGGAACAGGGAAGAATAAGAAGGGTGTGTTTCTTACTGGAGAAAGAGGAATCCCAGTTCAGCACGTATGACTTGTTAAGCCAAGCCTTTATCAACTTGTCGGGCATCTAAAACTCACCAGTCTGTACATATAATCTCTGGTTTAGGGTCAAAGAGATCACAAAAGAAAGGCATGCTGGGAACTACTACCACATGACTGGTACCTACAGAGACTTCCGCGAGCATGATCAGATGACATCTCCACCCAACCGTGACAAATCAATATAAACAACACTTATATGGACGGTCTTCACGGGTGACTCAGAAGACACAGCTGGGACAAAGGGCTCAGTGGTGCCGTGGGAGAGGAGGGCTCTGCAGAAGCTCAAATTATCTACAGATCATGGGCTCACTATTAACAAGGTCCCAAGATGGCAGAGCTAGCACTCCACACGTAGGGAATTGAAAAACTCAGGCAAATACAGAGCTGAGGGAGAGATTCTTGTGGCAATATGATGAGCTAAACACTCATCTTCAATGAATGTAGGGGCCACTAAACTGTAAGTACATCTGTGTGTTCGAGTAGATGTTGTATATTTTAGCTCGCTGCAGCGACATCGTTAGGCACACAGGATGAAGTGGAAGTTTTTGGATATGTCAGGTGTTACCTATGGTGTTTTGCTAAGACAAACTCACATGTGTTTGGTGGAAGCAAGACCTGTGGGAGGACTCACGATGTTTGGAGAGAGTATGACAGTGTGCTTGCATAGCTAGCTTTGCCACACTTCGTTGGTCTCCCATCTTTGCTGATATTTGCTTCACTGAGAGAGAGAGACACTGGAGAGAACTTCTCCTGGCATCCCAGCTGACTCGAGTCGTTCCAGCTGACTCATGCGGATTCAGCGGAGGCCTGGCTGTTTCTGCTGGATTGTACCACTGCTGCTGATTTGTGTTTGGTATCCTGACAAAGACTAGAGTCGCCTCAAAAAACTACTTCTAAACAGGTCCATATCCCCTTGCCTTACTTACCATCTTTTCTGCCCTAACTTTGAACAGTGGGCTAGAAGGGGAGCAGAGTCCTTATTAAAAGCAGGTTTTTTTAAAAAAATCTAAGCCTACAAGGGGAAAAACACACTTTGCTCCATATTTTATGATGATGGGAAACTATTAAGTAAGTCCGTCAAAACTCCCAAGATACCACACAATGAATTTGGGGCTGTCTACAAACTTTTTTTTTTTTGGTTTTTTGAGACAGACTGTCTGCAAACTAAGGTGGGTTTTTGTTGTTGTTGTTTGTTTGTTTGTTTGCAAAAAACTACTCACAATGACTGCAGCAGTGACCAGGGAAAGTAAACTCACAAATCCTCTCCCCTAGAACATTGGCTAGCTAGCTTTCTCCCACATTAGTTTAAGTGGTCACAAAACATGGAGAGCCTTAAGAGGGATAGTGGGACATGCAGGCAGCTGCCTCCCATAGGATAGTTTAAGCCGCACAAGGGCAGAGGTCTATAGAGTATAGAAGGCCTAGGAGCACTCTTCCTTTTTCACTAGGTACCCATCACCTACATGAGCTCATTTTCTTCCTTTAGGGTTGATGGTAAGAGCTGGGTAGTGGTGGTGCATGCCTTAATCCCAGCACTTGAGAGGTAGAGACAGGCCAGTCTCTAAGTTCGAGGCCAGCCTGGTCTGCATAAGTGGGTTCCAGGACAGCCGGGGCTATGCAGAGAAACCCTGTCTTAAGGGACCAAGTGGCAAGTATACTGCATTAGGCATCTGTTGGTTCAGTGGAGACAAATACAACCATATAGACGTTTTAGAAATTTAATAAAATATTTATGTTAGTTCTTTGAGAATTTCACACTGAAGTATTTTAATCATATCCATTCCCCCCACTACTTCTCCTAACTCCTTCCAGATCCATTTTGACTTCCTCAACCCCTCCCAACTTTATGTGATTATCATCATCATCATCATCATCATCATCATCATCATCATCATTATCCATCAAGTCCAGTTTGGGATGCCCATATTCACGTGTGTGGGACCATCCACTGGAACATGGTCAAATACTAAGAGCCACACCCTTAAAGAAAACTGATTCTACCTCCCCTAGGAGCCATCAACTGCCAATAACTCCTCAGTTAGGAGTTGGGGGCTAGTTCTGACATGGGACTCCAGGCTAGAGTGTTGACTGGCCTGATCATGTACTGGTCTTGTGCAGGAAGCCACAGCCACTGTGAGCTCATAAGTACAAGGGTCCTGCCATGTCCGGGATACACTATTTTACTCCAGTCCTCCCTGACCTCCGGCTTCTGTAAGCTTTCTGCCCCCTTCTTCCATGATGGTCCCTGAGCCTTGGGAGTGGGGAACAATTGGGTGTCCCATTTGTCACTAAGACACTTATTTTCTGCACCCTGTGTCTTGGTGGAAACCCAAACAGAGAGATCACTAATCAGGGATCCCCACCAGCTAAGGAAATTGGCCTGAACCTTGGCAAAAGGGATCCCTTTCCTCAAAGCAGCTTCCTACCTCACGTTCTCTCCTTCCAGCTCCAGAACACACAGCCCCGCTCTTGCCCTTCATACCAATAACCGGAGAGTGGGAATTATGCAGAGAGCTCATGTTCGACACCCCATCTGTTCATTTCTGACAGCAATATATAATGTAAAGCTATAAAAACTTGAAAAATAATGCAACATAAAAAGGGATTGACTCAGCTCCAAGAGGCCATAAATGGTAACAAATACCACTGGATGATTTATTCTGTGCTGCAATCTTTACAGTAAGTCATCTTTCAGACATTTCCTTGTGACAGGATTTAATAATATTAATGCCCAAAGCAATCCAAATCATCGCCAATAGACATATTTATCAAGCTGCCAATCCGAGTAAATGAAATTCTATAAGCAATAATGTAACATGTTTAAAGGAAGCTAATAAAACAAGTCAGGAGAGAAATATTACTTCAAAAGTATTCTCCCCCTCTAATCCAGGGCTGCATGTTTTACAGCCAAAATGCAAATTTCTCCATACTTGATTTATTGCTCCAAAAATACCAATGACCTTTCCCCAGGCTTCTGTATATTCACTCCTACGCGTTCGTAAAGCTTGCGGTGCATCCTGCCAGAGAGTCACTGAACACTTCGATGTGAGCGCGTATTGTTATGTTTGCCTTGCTTTCACACAGGTATGTGATGGTTGGCTACACTGAATGACATCTCCGTTTCCAAGACATACTAAAATGCAACGAATATTTGAGCCATAAAGCAGTCTTTACAGTGCCTGTTCTGTATGGGCCTTCCAGAGGAGCTGTGGCTTGCACAGAGTCAGGATGATTTATCAATTGCCAGATAAATTTCACCTGAGAGAGAGCCAATATATGTTTTCTCTCAATCCAGCTTGCCTTAATTTCTAATCGGCCAAATGCAGCTCAAGCTCTGAATGGTGCAGAAAGCCTTCCTTGTTAATTTTACCACCCGACTCAATCCTTAAGCAACTTTTTAAATTAACGAATCCATGCCGATGCAATGAGTATCAAGGCTCTCATCAAATATCGCATGGAAACATGTCATGCACTAATTTATTTGATCCATTCTACAATTACCTGGTGACTCATGCTTCTTGCAGATTTCATATAAACCTCATAAGCTTAGATAGGATAAGCTTCGTGCACACCGTGCTTGTTCCCTGCATCACCGTGCAGACCTGTGATAGACACAGGTCTCTGTGTGTCTCCTAATGCTCAGGCTAATCGTCAAAGGCGCTATTTCTTTTGGTTATGGCCCCTGCATCTGTGTCATACATCCTTTGGGGGTACCCACCAAGCTGGTAGTGAGCACTTCTCATTTCTTTGCAAACCGCCCGCCCCCTGCTTGCTGGTCAAATGTGTTCCTGGTAAGTCGACATCCTAGAGATGATGGATTTGGGTGAGTCGGAGAAACCTGATTCACACTAGAACCAATCAAGCACTCCTTTCTTATAATGGGGAACTAGAACGCTGGGAAGCTGTCACTTACGGTGAGCTAAGACATGATGCATGGAAGTAGAGCAACATTGGTGTTAAATAAATAAATAAATGGGAGGCTAACATTAAAGCTCACTGGATCCAGGGGCCGTGGAGAGCTAAAAGATTCTAATACATAAGTAATAGATTCTAATGCCTAGAGGCCAGCATCGCTTTCTCCTTTCCAGATTTTCTGGCCTATAACTCCTTATTAGAAGACCAGTTGTCTTTATAGCATAAGCTTTTTTCTTATATGGAATTAATTGGGCATTAATGAGTTAAGTGTTTATATCCCATGACTAAATCACTGTTATAAAAAACCTCATGAAATCAGTCTGGCAGTTCCTCAGAAAGTTGGACATAACACTATCTTAGGACCCAGCTATACCACTCCTGAGCATATACCCAGAAGATGCTCCAACATGTAATAAGGACACATGCTCCACTATATTTATAACAACCATATTTATAATAACCAGAAGCTGGAAACAACCCAGATGTCCCCCAACAGAAGAATGGATACAAAAAAAATGTGGTACATTTACACAGTGGAGTACTACTCAGTTATTAAAAACAATGACTTCATGAAACTTGCAAACAAATGGATAGAGCTTGAAAATATCATCCTGAGTAAGGCAACCCAGTCACAAAAGAACACACATGATATGCACTCACTGATAAGTAGATATTAGCCCAAAAGCTTGGAATACCCAAGATACAATTCACAAACCATATGAAGCTCAAGAAGAAGGAAGACCAAGGTGTGGATGCTTCAGTGCTTCTTAGAATGGGGGAACAAAAGACTCAGGAGGAAATATGGAGACTAAGGGTGGAGCAGAGACTGAAGGAAAGGCCATATAGAGACTGCACCACCTGGGGATACATCCCATATACAGTCGCCAAACCCAGATGCTATTGTGGATGCCAGAAAGTACTTGCTGATGGAAGCCTGATATGGCTGTCTCCTGAGAGGCTCTGCCAGAGCCTGACATGTTGAGGAGGAAGCTAGCAGCTAACCATTGGACTGAGCACAGGGTCCCTATGGAGGAGTTGGAGAAAGGATGGAAGGCGCTGAGGGAGTTTGCAGCCCCATGGGAGGAGCAACAGTGTCAACTGGCCAGACTCCCTGGAGCTCCCAGGGACTGGACCAACAACCAAAGAGTACACATGGAGGGACCCATGGCTCCAGCAGAGTATGTGGCAGAGCATGGCCTTGTGGGACATCAGGGGGAGGAGAGGCCCTTGGTCCTTTGGTGGTTCCATACCCCAATGTAGGGGAATGGGGGGGGGGAGCAGGTGGGAGCTGGGGGAGGGGGGAGAGGATAGGAGATTTCCTGGAGAGGGGATAACATTTGAAATAAAGAAAATAGCCACACACACACAAAAAAAATCCTCATCAAAGGCATGTTTCGTTTTAAAGGAGTAAATGTTTTATAAGTGTTTCTGATGTTACTAAAACACTAGGCTAGTCCTTTTCTTTTTGAAACAGAGTCTCAGGTAGCCGCTCGTAGGGTTAGGTTGGTGTATTAGTCAGGTTCTCTAAAGAATGGAATTGATTTTTAAAAATAGGTAGATAGATACATTAAAAATGACCCATTAATTATCTTACACAATTTGGTCAAAGTAGTCCAAACAATAGCTGTCTCACACCTGAGAGACCAAGAACCCAGCCGCAGGCTCAGCCCATGAGGCTCTGGGTCTCAATCGTCCCTATGTGACTCCAAGCGCCTGGAAAATTCCCGGAGAGCCGCTGGTCCAGGTCCATGTTGGAAGCCTAGAAACCATGATTCTAATACACATCAGAAACAGCAGCAACAAGGTAATTTAACACAGCAGTGGGAGGGAACACCAAGAATGAATAATCTTCCCTCTCCCGTGTCCTTTTGTATCTGGGCTCTTTCCATAAGACACCACTCACATTTGGGGTGGGTTTTCCCCACATCAATTAAGGGAGTCCAGAGATTGTTGAGAAACCCTGTACCTTAAAGGCTAAAGTCTACCAGGTCTGGATAGCTCCCCTGAGCTCGGGGCAAAATGAAGGACTCCCTTTTAGAACAGGGTTTCCTCTTCTCTGTCCTATCTGGGGAGCCCCAACTCCACAACTCTACCTGAGGTTTGTCATGTAATCCTTGGCAGAAATTACAGCTTCAACTTCCTGGACCGGCTCTCCATGCAAATGAGGTATCCCCAGAACCTTAAACCTCAGCCAATGAAACTTCACCCTAAGGAGAACCCCTTCCCACTTTGCGAGGTTCATATAGTCCTTGTTCGCCCCAAATAAAGTGTACACGCTGTTTTGTTGACTATCGTCTAAGTAAGCCGTAACAGTTAAGAGCCGTAACACGGAAATCTTCCAAGGAGACCTCCTCCCCTTTGGCATTCACTGCCAGACCCAGATCCTGCTGGCCCACGCTTTCTAGACATCTCTTTATCCTTTCCCGCCCAGTGTGCATCGGGGTCCAGACACCCCAAAGGAAGACGCTGACCTCTGAACTCGGCGCTGCTCCATCCTTCCCTGCCCGGTACACACCCGTCCAGTGTGCATCAGGGTCCTGACACCCCAAGGGAAAGATGTGGGTTGCGGAACTCTGCTCCACTCCATCCTCCTCCCAACCTTCCCGCCCCACTCTGGTGTGTAGAAGTCCCTCGATACCCCAAGTGGAAAATAGAACCACACAGACAGGCCCACAGACCAACATGAAGTTAAGTTCTCTGCTAGGAAATTCTAAATTGTGGCAAGTTGACATTGAAAATGAACCATCGGGGCTGGAGAGATGGCTCAGCGGTTAAGACCACTGACTACTCTTCCGAAGGTCCTGAGTTCAAATTCCATAGGTCCTGAGCTTTGTTGGATGTGTGGGTAAGAGCATAATCCATTATTGTACCCGCTTTGGGATACCGGAAGCCCTTACATAATGCTCCTACTTCATCGTTTCTCCCTTCCTCCCCTCCTGTTTTTTCTACCTCGCTGTTCTGTCATCCACATCTATTTGTGATACTGTGATTGTTGGAATAAGGTGAGATATCCAAGGGGTGTGTTAGCATACAATGAAATCTGACTTTATCTACCTACCCTCCAGTTCCCTACATATCCCTCCTTCACGGTCTTCATCCAACATTGTGGTTTGTTTGTTTGTTTGTTTTACAACCCACCAAATATAGGTTAAGGATGTTTGTAGCTGACTGAATATGAGGTCATCCATGGGAACATGAGCAATCTGCCAGTCACCAGGAAAGAGCAATTATCCCTCCCCCTCCACTGCCAATAGATTCTCTGCATAGTGTGGGCCTGGCGATCATCTACCGCATCTGTGCTGGAACATTCCATGGCTTGATCTTGTGCAGGTCTTTTGCCAGGAACCACGGTTTCTGCGAGTTCGCAATCGCGATGGCTGTGTCACGTCCAGACGACAGCTTCGAGCAGCACTCCTCCCTCTACTCCAGCTCTTACCCTCTTTCCACCTCCTCTCCACAACGTTCTCTCAGCCTTGGGGTCAGGCAGGGTGTTGATGAAGGCGTCCCACTTGGGGCTGAGCCCTCAGGGTAAATCTCAGCACTTTGGCCTATAGCACACTTCTCTGCAGGCTGCTAGCCACTGCAAAAGAAACCAGGGTTGAGAACTGCCCAGATCTATGACTACCAAATAAATATTTAAAAGTCAGTTTGACAGCATGACCATTTAGTAAAATAACAGTAGCAGGTTCTGCCCTATTGCCTATGACCTGTTTGATCAGACATGAACCCCAGACCCCATGGAGCAGGCTTAAAATCCACTCAGAAAGTGGTTGGTTACTGCAGAAGAGTGATGCCACTGGTGCATCAAAAGGGCCTATCTTCCCTCAGAGATTGATGTTGACGCATCAGGGGTTCAGACCTGGGTACGACTATTGATGCCTTTTCTCTACCTATAGGCTATGTAGCACCTTCTGGCACTGTGAAAGCTAGCCCATCAGTTTGAGAGCGAGGTCTTCACACTTCAATAAGGTCTTAGCATGTAGTTATGGTGGGTCACCAAGGGCAAGGCTCATAGCCTGTGTTGTTCTAGATCAGTTGTTTTTGACCTGTGGGTTGAGGCTCCTTTGGCAAACCTCTATCTCAAAAAAAAAAAAAAAAAAAAAAAAAAAAAAAAAAAACTACATAATAGTTCATAAGAGTAGCAAAGTTACAAAGTAGCAACAAAATAATGTTATGGTTGGAGACCACTATAACCTGAGGGACTGCACTAAAGGGTAGCAGCATTAGGAAAGCTGAGAGCCACCACTCTTGAGACTCTGCAGCCTCTCTGAACAATAACTGGTAGGAAGGTGTCAAATGCCTTAGACTAGGGTTTTCACTCAATAACCCATATTTTCTGGGAGCAACGTTGTTAATCCATGCAGAGTATTCCAACTCAAAGTCTATTTTTAATTTTTTTTCAAGTTGAATTTTGAAAGTGGCTTACTAACTAGTGAGTTTCCATGAGACTTTTTCATATTCCTAGTTCTACTAAGTCACTAGCCCCCTCCTCTCTTCCATACCCTCAGATTCACATGTATATTTGTTTGCTTTGTTGGTTGGTTGTTTTTTTACCTCCCTCAGATTTTGTCCTGGTGAGTTAGGGATTGGGATGAAAACTAGCTACTTTGGGTAATGTCGTGACTTGGATTCAACAGCTCACGTATTGGAGGTGGTGCCCAGCTCACACCACTGTTTCTGAAGATTCTGGAAACTTAAACAGAAGGAAATAGGTTGTGGGAAGCATGTCCTTGGGGGCTGTGTTTCTTTCCCCAAGACTCTCTTTGTCTTTATGCTTACTTCCTATTCACTACGAGGTGAGTAACTTGCTAGATGCTCCCACTACTGTGGCCCTGCCTCTTTATGGATCTGGAATTCACAGAACAGGGAACCATGGGACAAAGTTTAAGAAAACATGAGCTGGGCTGGAGAGATGGCTCAGTGGCTAAGACCACTGACTGCTCTTCTGGGGGTACTGAGTTCAAATCCCAGCGACCACATCGTGGCTCACAACCATTCATAATAAGATCTGATGCCCTCTTCTGTGCATCTGAAGATAGCTACAGTGTACTTACATATAATAAATAAATAAATAAAATTAAAAACAAAAACAAAAGACATTAAAAAAAGAAAAAGAAAGAGAAAACATGAGCTCCTACTCCCTTGAGTGGCTTCTGCTAGCATGCTAGGCATTCTTGTCCTAAGCAGTACAAAACATATGAACATAGGTAAGGGGAGCTGAAGAATAAATACTCCAGGAAAACTAGATTCCCAGGCCCAGCAAAAAGGCATTTTACCTGGCACTACAAAGCTTTTTCAATTGTCTTTTACCTCCAAGTGCTCTCCCTGTCTCTAAAAAGTAGCTTTAAATGGTGGTCCATAAAAGTACTTGTTAGCAGAGTAAGACAGAAGTCAAGTGAAAACAAAAAATGGAAGAATTTCCCCATGGCCTTGGCAGCTACATAACTGGGCTTGGGGGTGGGTGTGTACTGGGACTGTGGGTATTTAGGAATATCACAGAGAATTTAGATTTATACCCAAACAGTGTGAAAACCAGGCAACAGACTTGCCTGACTGTAAAATTAAACAGAATGCTTCCACCGAAGCAAAGCTAGCTAATGCATATGAAAATATGCTCCGTGAAATACTTTCTCATAAAGTGGGATGTTCCGTTCTTCCTGCAATGCTGGCGATTGGCCTGAGGGCCTGCTCACCTGTAGGCAGACGCTGCCACTGAGCCACATCTCTAGATAAGGAAACAGAAAATGTTGTTTGCTTTTCGTTCATAATAAAAGGCAAACACAGATGAACTGTTCATAACAGTGACATCTAATAATTACACTAAAAATGAACATTCTCATGATCACAGATGATTTGTAATTGTCTCCAATTACACAGGCAACCCACTGAGCTAAGACAATCCATTGAATCCCTGATTGTAAGATCTGCCTACCCCTTTTGGCTCTCATAGAATTTCTGTATGTAGCTATTATATATTATATATTATATACTGGAATGTATGAAACATAAATCTATAAAGTAAATCACACATATACATGTATATGATTTACTTAGCTGATTGCTTATGTGCCAATCCTACAATCTTCCTCCAGAGAAATTCATCTGAGTTTATGAGCTAGCACTTCTTTTAAAACTACGTGAAAACTCTCTTTATCGTAACTGAATATTCTAAGAGAAGTTTGGGGTGGGAAATCACAGTTTCCGGCACAGTTTCCTTACATGTTACTTCATGATTTTTTTTTCCTCCTTGCCTTGCCCCACCCACTGGCGACTTAAACACAAATCAAGTCTAATAATAGTATATGTATTCATTAGGAGGGAAGCTGGAGCGGAAGCACAGGGTGGCAGCATGAAGGGAAGAGGTGGGGTTAAAGATGCTCCCTAGAAGAGGGCAGTGCTCCTCAAAGCGCCTGAACCTAAGAATGGAAACCACCAAGACCCAAGGAGGGTACAGGGTGGTTCATGACTGTCAGGTCCCCCAGTGCTATCCCTGTCTGAGAGTAGAGCTCTGTCCCACCTGAGGTCCTGGAAGTAGAAAAAGCTCCAGGTTTTCAAAGGAAGTGAGGAGTTACTTCTCGCCCTTGGAAAGGACTCTCCCTAGAGAATTTCTCACACCGATCTATTCAAAACAAAAGACACCACAGCATTTTTTGTTTTTAATTTGATCATGCTTAAAGAACTAGCAACTGTTGCTTTAAAAGAAACAAGTTTGCAAATACAAAAGGACTTGCTTTAATCTGAGGCTTGAAGGGGGAACAGAGCAGGCTGCCGGGGAGGCAAGCTTCCGGTTTACTTCTTAAAACTATCGGAAGCAGTATTTCATAAGTGAAGTAAGTAAAAGATTTGTTCCCTTTCATTGATGGTGGCAAAAATCTGAAGGGGAAAAAAATAAATAAGAAATACGTAATCCCCGTGGTGTGATCCTAAGGCATGAACACTCCGTTCTCTTAAATACCTCCCTCTGGCCTAATTGACTTTTCATGTGCGTTTTAATAATGGTTTTTCAGCAGGTTGTGAGAGACGTGGTTTTTTTTTTTCCTGTTGTTGTAAATTATGGCTTGAAATGTAAGTGTTATAAATCTAATTACATTTTCGCTTATATTAACGGAGTCAGCACAATCTTCCAACATGTTTACCAAGCAATTCCAATATTTACAGCTGACCTAATTGGCTGTGGGCTATATGCAATGGGTAATATTTTATTGTCCTGATAACTATACCTGTATTGAAGACAGCTGCTAAGCTATGGTGCCACCCATCAACCCTGAAGCTTCCCCCCATTTCACGTTTGCCCATCAGCCATCTCTACAACAGCCTGGAGGCACGGGGGTAGGGGCGGGAAATGGGAAATGGTTGTTAAAGGCGTATTTTCCTAAACCCTGGCCTGTTGTACTAGATAGTTTTATGTGAGCTTGACACAAGCAACAGTCATCTGAGAGGAAGGAGGCTCAATGAAGAAATGCCTCCATAAGAGCAGGCTATACTCAGCCTTGCAGGGCATTTTTAAATTAGTGAGTGGTGGGGGAGGTCTCAAAATGTTGTAGGTAGTGTCACCCAGGGCTGGTGTTCCTGGGTTTTATAAGAAAACAGGCTGAGCAAGTCATGGGGAGCAAGCCTGTAAGAGCATCCCTCCATGGCCTCTGCATCAACTCCTGCCTCCAGGCTCCTGCCCTGCTTTAGCTCCTATCCTGACTTCCATCAATCATGGACTACAATGCAGAAGTACAAGCCAAATAAACCCTCTCCTTCCTAACTTGCTTTTTGGTCAAGGTGTTTTGTCGTAGCTATAGTAACGCTAAGAAACCAGTTAAGAGAGACTTGCACAGTTATTGTAGCATGATTATAGACTCAAAACTCATTTACTCTCGTTAATTTTATAAAATATTTTAAAAATTACATACAAATCAATAAGATATTGGGTAGGCATCTTTTATACTTGATGCTCAGATGGAAGGGTTATGACGCGGATATCAACCTCTACTCTCAAAGCCAGAATGATTTTTATGAGTCAAGTATGAGTCAAATATAAGTATTCAAATATAGTTGAATATAGAATGGGAATTCTTAAATTCTCATGTCCGCTCCTACCAGGCAAAAAGCTTACCTCTTGATTGCAAAGTCGATCATCAATAGGAGGAGAGGCCCTTGGCCCTGTGAAGGTTCTGTGCCCCAGTGTAGGGGAATGCCAGGGCCAATAAGTGGGAGAAGGTGGGGTGGCAGGCATGGGGAGGGGGGAGGCAATAAGGCTGGTGTTTGTTTTTTGGAGGGGAAACTGGGAAAGGAGAAATCATATGACATGTAAATAAAGAAAATATCTAATAAAAATAGTAATAATTTTTAAAAAAAAGCTTACCTTTTGGATAGGAACTACATTTACTTCTCCTGTTACTGCAGGGAAGTTGTACTGTAGCTTTCACACACACACACACACACCACCCCATTTAAAATGCAACAGCATCTATCTATAAGCTGTCTATCTTCTCTAATCATGTTGCTGGCATCTGCAGTAGTGCAGAGTTTTTATTTGCAATTTCAGCAGGAACTAGACTTCCCAGGCCCAAGGATTTGATTATTTTGTGGACAAAACTGTCTTCTGGACAGAGCATTGGAAACGCTGTGTGCTCACTGTACGCTAGGACATCATCTGGAAGCCTTGCACTCAGTCCATCCCCTCCTCAGACCCCTGAGGTTTCTACTGTTTATTTTACAGGTGCGGATTCTGACTCACAGGACTGGAAGTAACTTTCTCTTGACCACACAACCCGGAGATCACACATGAGGCACATCTGGATGAGGCACTTCTAGAACCCCAGCAAAGCCCAGGACTTGACTGGTTCCTCCTTTTATACCCTGAAACCTGACAGCCAAGCTACCATGGCATGCAACAGACTCCTGGAGGTTCTTTTAGTGTACGCAAGAAGGATTTATTGTATATCACTGAAAAATAATATATCTTTTATCTTGTAGTTGAACAAACTCCTTTGGAGCTTATGTGTTAGTGAAAAATCCTTCTTTCGTGTATAATGAAAGAAGCCCCGCCTACAGGAGAGTTAGCATTTTCTATTTCCTTTTTCAAACTGATAGTAAAATAGGAGGAAAAGGCTGATTCTCTTTGCTGATGTCGAGTGTGGTAGAAAGGGTGTGAAAAGAGAGCTTGTGAACAAAGGTGACTTTCGGAGTCACACTTCTGTGTAAATTCTGTAAACTTGTACATGAGTGTGAAACAGCAGTAACAGTTTCTACTCGCTGTAGAGACTTGCCTATAGCAGTTCTTGCATATGCACACACACACACACACACACACAATGATTTCATCTCCAAGCCCAGGTTTATCCCGTGCTGTTTGAAAATGTCCATTACTCCCTGTTTCAGTAACTAAACAGCTCTCAGTATCGAATGAGTTTACAATCACCTACTTTTTAAAAAGGCTAGATGGTTTAGTGTAGATATGATATCCCTGCCCAGTCACAATATAGTATTAACTAGTTTCATCTAAATATTTTCTTTCCATTGTCTAATAAAAATCATATTTTACTGAACACATGAGTTTTGATGGCAAAGACGTAGAGAACAACAGAGTTCACAAACAAATTTTAAAAAAATAGAATTCTCTCAAGCTATTTAAGAAGGCCACAATAAAGAAGCAAAACTAAAGCAAGTAGAGCCCGGAGCGCGGGAGATGCGTCTTTATTTACCATAAAGTTTTGGCGTAAGGCTAACTTTATCTCCCCAAAAGAGGAGAGAATGTTTACCTTCTCTCTCCTCCATTGTGATCCCTTGATCTCCTTAAATCATTGGCCTCCGCTGAATAGAGCCTGTGTTTATTTATTCATTGATAAACAAGTATATATTTAACTAGCATCTATTAAGTTGTCTGTGTGCACGTCTGAGAGCCTAACTGCTATTTATAATGTTGCTTATTCTATGCGAAAAGAAAGACACCAGGGACACGAGGAAACACTGAGATTTAAAGTGTGTGAGTCGGGGTCTGTCTGTGGAGCAGCAAGGGCTAAGAATAGGAGAAGGTAGGTTCTGAACTTCCCGGAACCCCCACTGGTTGCCTGAAGATTACATCCGCAGAGGGCTGAACCCATTGTCAGCAAAACCATAGAAGAAAAAAATTATGGTTGTTTTGGGTATGTGAACACAAAACTCATAACACAATACAGTTCACAATTTTTTTTCATAATGCCCTTCAGTCTATCCCATCACTCATTGTTGTTACTAAAGATTGACAACTGCCAATTCTGCAGCTGTAATCATACCTGCTCTCCAAGTCAAACGAAACAACCAACTTGGAGCAAGACCTATCATCACTCCGTTAACTCCGCATGTGAGTCACTGAGCTGACCCGGCTTAACTCATCCAACGTCCCCAGAAACTCACCCTCAGTGGATATCCGCTGTTTCCAAAAATATTGTCTCAAAGACTCTAGAAACAGGGACTTTATAAATTTTAAACAATTTTTTATAATAGTACACTGCCTGATTCTATTGTTGTTAGTCTCTTAATGAGGCTAACTTGAAAGTTAAGCTTTATCTGAGGTATGTAGGTAGATATGTAGAAAAACAAATTGTGTTAGAGATAGATCGAGACAATAAATATCAGCTTTGGAGAGCTGTTCTCTGGGTCTCTCTGGGAGTTTCAGAGCGTGTCCTTGAATTCCTGCAAGCAGATACAAGGCTAATGGATCAGAACACCTGGACCAATCAATCCTCCTCTTGTACTTCTGCCTTGACCATTTACTCATTTGTCACAAACAATAAGCGAAGTAAGACAACAAGAAAAGCACCACTCAGTTAAAGTACTTGGGTTTTACCCTGGCATTTAACAACAATAAGAAAATCCAGTAGAGCAGGGTGGCTAAAACTCCACTTACGGATTTCCTCTGGCTCTGGATTGTCCATGACTAGACAACCCTTTAGCTTAGAGAGGACCCAGGGAAGAATCCATGAAGGCCCAGTATTGGCTGTGGCCCTTTATGTATCATTACACATGTTTGAGGCATGCCTTGTAGAAACTTTAAGAAAACTACAGTGTGTGCACTTATGCACATGCATGCACAATGACCATAACCAAGAATGTGTTCTGGAGAGATCAGAGATGCCATTTCTCATGGCACTGTGATCAGGACAACTAGCTGATATGTGGAGGCACTGTGTCTGTCACCCAGAGCATGTCTGCATCATACTGTTGTCAGGCATTGAGGTTTCCACTCTCTCCTTCCCAGAACTCCTTGCAGTAGACATTGAGAAAGGACAGGACTTTACTTTCCTCTTAGAAGGCAGTACTTTTGTTGCCTGTGACATGTGATGCTGGCCCCACCTAGACCAGCAACACCTCCATCAACAAGTTCTGTAGGTCCTAGATCTTCAGCTGGACAGTATGTTTCTTCATGTAATAAAAGAGAGAGTAAAATCATAGATGACACAGGATCAAGTAAAGGGTTCATTTCAATAGCCACATCCTTGGAAGACTGTACATTTACTATGAATCTAGCCTAATTTCATATACTTTTCCTGGGCATAAAATTTGATTATTGCCTCAAGCATGATCAAACAGTCCTATAATCTCAGGTATTTGGGAGTTTAGGGTAGAAGGCTCAAATTTTGGGACCCAGTGTCTTAGCTACTTTTCTACTTCTGTGATAAAAATGCCATGATCAAAGAAAATTAAAGTAGAAAGGGCTTAATTTGGCTTATGGTTTCAGAAGGTTAGAACATGATGGCAGAGCAAAGGAACCTCGGAGACCTCACATCTTGATCCATAACCATGAGGAAAGAGAGACCCCTGAGAGGCTTTTGAAATCTCAAAATCCAGCCTCAATGACTCTAACAATTCATACCTGGTAATTCTTCCCAAACATGTCTACCAACTGGCTAAGTATTCAAACAGTAATCTATGGGGGACCATGTGGTTGCTGGGATTTGAACTCAGGACCTCCAGAAGAGCAGTCAGTGCTCTTAACCACTGAGCCATCTCTCCAGCCCACCTTCTCATCTTTTAAAAATAATTATCTTACGTGTATGTGTGAGTGAATACCATGTGCATGTGGGTGTAGAGGCCAAAAGAGGTTGTCCTATCCTTTGGGAACTGGAGTCACAGGAAGTCATGAGTGCCCTGACCTTGCAAGGAGCCAAGCTCAGGTTCTTTGGCAGAGCAGGAAGTGCTCTTGACCACTGAGCCATCTCTCCGGGTCTATCCTCTCTTCTGCCAGACAAGCCGGTTAGTTCCAAATCTTAGCAATCATGAATGATGCTGCAGTGAACCAGGAAATTTAGAACTCTTTTTGAGATGTCGATTTCATTACTTTTAGATAAGCATTCAAAAGTGGTATAACTAGATCATATGTGGTCTATATTTTCTTTTTTCTTTTTATTTATTCTCTACCATACATCTCTACTGTAACCTTTCCTCCCTCCATTCTTCCTGCCCCCCAACTCTCCTCTCCCCCAGATCCAGTGCTCCTAAGAAAAGAGCAGGCCTCCCAGTTATGTCAACCAAACACAACATAATAAGATGCAATCAGACTAGGCGCAAACCCTCATTTCAAGGCTAGATGAGGCAACCCAGTAAGAGGAAAGGAACCCCAGGAACAGACAGAAGAGTCAGATATTTCAGTCTCTTTGAGTCCCTATGAGCCCCATTTAGTTAATTCCATGGGCCATTTCTCCTGGTGTCCTGAACCCCTTCAGCTCCCGGTGATTCTAACGTCCTCTCCCCCACTCCCTTCTGCAGTGTTCTCAGCTCTGCCTAATGTTTGGCAGTGGGTCTCTGTATCAGCTCCCATCAGCTGCTGTAGGAAGCCTCTCTGGTGACCACTGGGCAAGGCACCGATGTGATCTTTTTTTTTTAGAAACTTTCATACTGTGTTTGCATAATGGATACACTAGCAAAGTGCTCTGAATATTTAATGTCGTTGGATCATTTTTTAAAGTCTTCAAAGTATTCATTACATTAAATAATGTCAGCACAGTGGTTTATGTTCAATCAGATCTCAATCATTCTTACTATGTCAGACTTAGTAAGCTGAAACGTTACAACTTATTACAGAGTTGTTTTCGTTAAAATGTAAGGTAATAAAAATGTTAGCATTGCCTGTTATTTAAAATCAAAGACGCAGATCACTTCCCCAACCTGGCTTTCTGGTTAATACAAGTTTTACTCTACTGAAGAACTATAGGGAAAAGAGAGCAGAAGAGAAACAATTAATTGACCCTAATTTGCATATGCAGATATTTAGGCAAGAGCAAGACCATATTGGAAGCAGAGAATAGACTGAATGGCTAAAATATAGCCCTAAGTTTCAATTCTGGACTGTACGTGTCTTGGTTTCTTTTCCTGTTGTAGTAGGAAAATATTCTGACAGCTGCAAGCTAAGAGAGAATAGGTTTGCTTTTGCTCACAGCTCAAGGATACAGTCCACAGTGGGGACGTCAGAGCTTCATTGGCTTGAAGCAGCTGCTTCCATTATGTCCTCTGTCCAAAGAGAACAATTTATGCAGCTGTTCATTGCCCTTTCTCCATTTACAGTCAGGAAACAAACCTTCTCTCTACAACTAACCTAATAAAGATAATTCCCCCACAGGCCCATCTCCAAGTGATTCTAACTTTTATCAGGTTAGTCACTACCACTAATTTATCACACGTGAAAGGTGACCTGAAGTTAGTCGTGGGCTAACCTCTTTATTAGTAGTATAGATGGTATGAGCAATGGTGCAAAGACATGTATTTTCTCAGCTTGATGTTATGGAGAGAAAGCAGTAGTGATTGGTTTTGTTGAAGAGCAAGGACATTGATCTATATAGGAACTAATAAAGTAAATATTGTAGTAGAAATGTCGCTGCTATGTAATTCACAGGGAACCATGGGCTTTTGTGGTTCTGAGGTTCAGACCCGGTGATGAAGCTTCCACATCACCAGGAAGGATCTTGCACATGCTCTTGAGAAAGAGTCCCAAGCTCCTGAACTTGAGGAGTATCCCTCAGCTGCTTTTCATTTACACGACCACTGCCCATGCATGAGCACAACAGCCTCAATGTGTAGAGAAATTTTAATCCAGTAATTTGGCTGTTTTAGCAAGGAATCACATCCAAAGACCTTCCTTTTAGGTCTATATGATCTTCCTGGAATGCAGATATGCCCTGGATTACAGTATGAGCTTGCTGGAATACAGGCATGTCCTTAGTACATACCTTTAATCCCTAAGGTAAGGTTAGTTTGTAGAAGGAAACAGCCATGTTTGAAAGTGTCATCTATCTGAGGGGCAAACGAAGTGATGAATCAGAGAAAGATTTGACAGAATGAGTCAGAGGTAGGATACAACCAACTCTCATGAGAACTGCACAGGAAGGATAGGGTACTTTCCAGCAGCACAGGGAGAGAAAATGTGTGTGTGTGTGTGTGTGTGTGTGTGTGCGCGTGTGTGGCAGTTTTAGCAAGATAATTTTACAAAGACAGGGCAGATGGAACATGCTAGCCACAAGTGAAGACAGAACGAGCCAGAGAATGAGAAGCAGCAAGAACATTAGAACATATTGCCAAAGTTAGTATGAGGTCAAGCAGAGCAATTCAGTAAGAAGCCAAGAGAAGATAGATTGAATCAGCCAGCCTGGAAGATTAGATTGTACAGAAGCTAGAAGCTTCTAGGCCTAGGTCTAAGGATAGTGAGAACAGGGAAAGAAATGCTCTGGGCTCAGCCCAAACCCTGTATCCACACAGCTTAGGTAGGTACAGCTCCCATTTTATCACTTCATCTGAGGAAATAAAAGTGACATTACCATCCATGAGTTGGCATGGTATATCTTCACAAGGGATTGTGAACTGTTCCTATTATCTGCGTCATTTCCAGGCCCTTGTCTAGAATCTGAGGATCCTTAGCTATAGACTAGTTTTAAGGGGGTGACCAAAGCCTTTTATTTCCTGCTGCAGAATTCAAATGCAAATGTTTCAAACCCATCTGGCATTGGATAAGAAATATCTCTGGTTACTTCTGCACCTTGTAAATCCAGCACCTTTCTCATCTCATTCAGAGGGCAGCCTCTGGGGATTCTTGCTATTTGGGGGTAAGATTTGTAGCAGCTTTGGGATTCTAAGCATGACCGCACAAGCCCAGTCTCCTTCCTGCAAACACTGGGTATGTTGGATACAGACCCCTACCTGGATGTCTCTTTGTAGAACCTGTTTGCTTCAAGACAGGATGTTATGTTCTGCGAGAAAAAACATCCTGCCTTTTGCAGTTCTGCAGTTCGGCCCACTTGCAGGTGGCGATGAGTCAGCCCTAGTTGGGGGTTTCCTCCTTGTATTTTTTTTATCCTCCCCCATGCTGCTCAGTATAAATTGAACAGAGAGGAATAAAGTTTGGCATTCTTCCTTGATGAGTGACCGAGTCTATGTCTTTTGTTAAATCCCCCAGGTACCGTGACCGGGAGCTGTCATGGTTACACTGAAATATAGTATCCCCATCACTGGTTTATGCTTTATCACCACCTCCAAGTTCCTTTTACGATCAATTTTGGCTTGGATGTTCTTGTTCTCATTCAGGATGCCTCCCAGAAGTTTTGGAAATTTCCAAATATGAAAGTAACATACAAACTAATTATTTTTTTCTGCAGAATGGAGAGGACTATACGATGACTTTAAAAAAATAATTATCAGGATAAATGAAAATATCTTTTAAATCGATGGATTAAATGATCATTGTGAATCGGCTATAAGATGGACAAATGTGAACTGTTAATTCTTCTTGCACTGTGTGCTTCTATTCAACCACACCAACCTCTTTCTGAAACCTGGTTCAGCCCAGAAATCCCTTTTCAACTCAGAAAGCCAGGCACTTGGTATTTTGATTTTTAAAGTCACATTCTGGACAATATTTAGTTAGTTAGTTTTTAGGTTTTTCGAAACAAGGTTTCTCTGTTTAGTCCTGGCTGCCCTGGAACTCACTTTGTAGACAGACTGGTCTCAAACTCAGAAATCTGCCTGCCTCTGTCTCCCAAGTGCTGGGATCAAAGGTGTGCACCACCACTGCCCTGCTGGACAATATTTTAGAAGTAATGTATTGCTTATCCACTCCAAAGACCTCAAATTATCTGCTTGCTTGAACCTGATTGCTGGATGGTCAAAAGTAGGAAATTGTCTACACAGAAGTTAGCAAGAAAATGGAGGTCAAAGTGTAATTGCTACTGCTTTCCCCCCCCACTCAGCTAGAGACCTGTGCTTCATCCTGCAAGCATGATTTACATACACAGACCAGTTAGGATGAAGTGACAGGCTATCACTAAATTTGGAACAAGAGCACACAGCAAGAGCCAACATAACATCTTAGAAACTCATTCTTTTGATGTAGTAATTCTTTCTGAACCATTTTAATCCATGAAAAATACCAACTGAGCCAAAGTACATGTCTGGAAGGGCATCATTTGGATTGGTGACTTACTGGCTTACTCGCTGGTAATTGTATCAGCAGGTGTTCTAGGAGCCACGTTTGGAGGACTGGTCCCTGCCTGTAACCCTCGGGAGACTTTACATGCATCTGTGCATCTGGGGTCCTCAGATGATTGGTGCTTCGGATATCTGAGACAAAAATCCAAGAGATATCTATGAGGGTTACCAACTGTCCATCTCTTTAAAGTCTGGTCAGTTTGGTACATGTGATAAAAGCTGAGTTCCTGAACATGAAAGTTGCAAGCCCAAACTGGCTTAAAAACAACAGAACCTTTGAGAAGCCTTTGCTCTTCTCAAAACCTAGCTCTCTCCCTGGTAACGTTTGCTAGCTATTTTCTCGAGGGTGTTTGTATACTGTATACATGCCTGGTGCCTGTGGAGATCAGAAGAGGGCATTGGTCGTTGGACCCCCTGGAACTTGAGGTAGAGACAGTTGTGAGCTGCCATGTGGGTGATGGGAATTGAACCCAGGTTCTCTGGAAGAGCAACCAGCGCTCTTAACCACTAAGCTACCTCACCAGCTATTTTCTAAAACAGAAAAAGGCAGAGTTAGGAGGAAAGAAGGGGCAAGGTAAATGCTGATGAGAATTGCCCAGCCTTTAGGGGAAGGGTACTGGGTGGGACACAGCGCCGGACAAAGGCTAAAGACTGATGCTCCCTGGCCTTATAATCTTTAATAAGTGATGGTCTCTTACTATTTGTGCTTTAATAAGCTCTGGGTTTTTTTTTTCCTGCCTAGCTTAAGAACCTCTCACTGGCCAGGTGAGAGGGTGAGAATTCATGAACCAGAGAGAAAAGAGACAGATTTAAAATCTTTTACACAGGCAATTCACACGCACAATCAAATGCACGCACTCTAGTTGGGCCCAACCATTTGTCTCATCAGTTTCACAAGTGTTCATGCACACTTGCATACATACAGATATACCTACACACACATATATAGACCAACATATACACATTTGGTGGATGGGCCTGAGCCCCAAATGCCACACTTTATTCCTTTGCTCTGGCTATATATATATATATATTCTTAGACAAAAGTTCTTTAGAGAATTACCCCATAGATAAAATGTTACACAAAGGGGAAGTTACAAAAGGATGTTGATATTAAGTTCAAAGCAGTGTTTCATTCTATAAGCTCATTATAAGTTCAAAGCAACAGTTTTACATGGCCTTGCTTTATCATAGTGCACACCTGTGGCTTCATCCTTGGACCTGAGTGAATGTTTTTCCTAGGTCACAAATTTGTCCCAAGCCTATTTCTCTTTTTAGTGTAATTGTGAAAGCTTATTATATTCCTTATTACTCAGTTTTTATTTACTACTTTCTATGAGGAGTGGGCACTTTCTCTTCTTGATTCTAACATTATTATATCTTCCTGGAAAACAACGAAAACCATCTTTTAAAAGTTTCTTCCTAAAATTATCTGAATCAAATCAAGAATTCTATAAAATCATTAATTCATCTAAACAGCATTAATTCGTGAAGTTTCATCTTTATGGTGATCTGCCTGAAATCTACCTAAGAAGGTGGCTAAGGCCGGGAATCATTAGACTGTGTAATAGTGCAAGAAGCAATCCTAAAATGAAGTCTCTTGGGACCTTGCCTTTCAGAGCTCACCCATCATACAGGCCATACCAAAACAGTGGGCTACCTCCAGGAAAGTCACCAGCTAGCCTGAACCAGCTCTCCTAGATGGCTCCTGACAGCAAATATTTGCTAAAGCCAGATTTAATAAGACCTCTACTGAAAACATGATAACTGTCATAATTTGGGAAGTTGTCATGTGGGATGGTTGTGTGCACATATGTAGGTCTTTGAAAACAACAGACTGTATGGGACTGGTGACGCTTTTTGTTCTCTGGTGACTGCCTGAGACAGACACTGGCTAAAATGGTCTCTTTGTACGCCATCCAATGTAGCAGTAAATAGTTAATCTGCTCTAAACTTCCCAGTGGGTGTGCACATGCTTCTCGCTATCGCCCCAATGTTCTGGATTCCCAAAGGCAAGACACACATACACAGCCTTATATTTTAAATCCCTTAAACAACTCAATGGTTGGGCTACTCCCTAGCTCCCCGTGGCTAACACACACTCCCCTCCGATATTCCTGAGTTAATATTTACCAAATCTATATTTTATTCTTGCTGCCCTGGACCTTACTGGGCAGCCTTCCTGGGGCCACTTTCCCCTCTGCACCTACATGTTGGTGGCTCACCCTCTGGCATCATTCCAGCATGGTCTGTCTCCTATGGCCTCACTAGGGCAGAGTCCTCTCTTCCTACTCCCGGAAGAAGTCCCACCCTCTGTCTCCCTGCTCAGCCTTTGGTTGCTGATAACTTTATTGACCAGTCAAAGCCAACTGGAGACAGACTTCCTTTCGTCCTATGCGGGACACTGCAAACAGGTTTTTGGGGTAGCATAATTAGCATGAGAACACCAGCTGCTACATTCCCCCCCCCTTGTCTATTAAAAGGGCCTTTCTTTCAGATACAGTGAACGCAATTATAACAATAATGTAAGCTATGAGGTATGATATATATGCTAATAGCATTAGATGGCAGGAGAGAGGACAGAGTAGAGGAGGAAGGGAAGATGGAGCGGAATCACATGGCCAGAATATACTGCAAGAAGCAAAGGGTCTCAGAACTGGGGAATAAGTTAGGACGGTGCTAGAGCTGCCCAATCTAGGCACATAGCTTAGAAATATTACAACTGGGTTGTGTATGTTTTTATAGGGCTTATTCAGGGTTGGAAATCATTGCAACAATTCAATTTTAAGTTTTACCATTCTAATTGTCTTCTTAAAAGTAGGGGGAAGAGGCCGGGCATTGGTGGCTCTCGCCTTTAATCCCAGCACTTGCCTGGCCACAGTGGGAGAGACTTGATGTGCCAGGGTGGGAAGATATGGGGGCGGGGGTATTCCATGTTCTCAGGGGAGAAGGGGGGATTAAAGGAAGGGACTATGGAAGGGGGGACTGGGAGGAAGCAGTGATCAGGGTGTAAAGTGAATTAAAAAAAGAAGAGAAAGTCGAGCCAGGCAGTGGTGGCGCACACCTTTAATCCCAGCACGTGGGAGGCAGAGGCAGGCAGATTTCTGAGTTCGAGGCCGGCCTGATCTACAGAGTGAGTTCCAGGACAGCCAGGGCTACATAGAGAAACCCTGTCTCGAAAAAACAAAAGAAGGAGAAGGAGGAGGAGGAGGGGCAGGAGGAGGAAGAGGAGGAGGGGGAAGAGGAGGAGGAAGAGGAGGAAGGAAGGAAAGAAAGTATTTCCACTACCAAATAGGGCAAATAGCAGAGATACAAATCTGCTACTGTTCTTGCCCCCAATTTAGTGTGACTTCACATACTTAGGAGGAAAAGTGTGGAATAAACACACAAAATCCCTTCCTTGCAATGGTAGGCAAAGGGGAAAAAAGCAAGTGAAATAACTCTAATTTCATTTTAAGGCAGTTTGGTCTCATTTTATTTATTCATTTTTCAAACCATCTCTCTGTCAGTGTATAGCTGACAGTACACAAACAATTATCTTCTCATATTTTGGGTCACAAATATTAGAATAGATTCCTGTCTAATGCTCTCAGAGCCAGGTAGTCTCTGCCACAGCTTGCTAAGATTTCCCAATGGAGACCCTAAAGACTTGTGGATAGAGCACTAGCCACTGAGTCACTATGAGTGGCTGAAAAACAAAGACTTCCGATGCTGCTCTTCTGAATATCTTTCTTTCCCTTCTAAAAAAAAAAAAAAAAAAAAAAAAAGTGAATTCTTTAAAAATTACCTAACAGGGCTGGTGAGATGGCTCAGCGGGTAAGAGCACTGACTGCCCTTCTGAAGGTCCTGAGTTCGGATTCCAGCAACCACATGGTTGCTCACAACCATCCATAATGAGATCTGATGCCCTCTTCTGGAGCGTTTGAAGACAGCTACAGTGAATTACACCGGAGGGAGCTGGGCCAGAGCGAGTGGGGCTGGAGCGAACAGGGCTGAAACTAAACGGGGCGGCAGAGGTCCTGAGTTCAATTCCCAGCAGCCACACACATGATGGCTCACGGCCATCTGTACAACTACAGTGTACTCATACACATAAAATAAAATAAATCTTTTTTTAAAATTATCTAACAAACATTGAGTTTCCTGGATACATGTTAGGACTGTGTAATAAGACCTGACTTATAGATGAGTCCCTCATGGGTAGAAATAAATACAGTTTTCTCTGTCTTTCTCAGAGAATCTTATCAATGGTCCAGATGAACAGCAGCCATGCTTGGGGTGTTTAGATAATCCCGAGTCTGCCCCACCAATCATTAGGAAACACCTAGGAGTGACATCACATATTCTGGATAAGAACTACTTCTACCAGAAGCTGAAGAGACAGTAACGCAAAAGACCAAGATAAGTAGATTGATATTCACCTGCTGTATTAGTCAGGGTTTCTATTCCTGCACAACATCATGACCATAAAGCAAGTTGGGGAGGAAAGGGTTTATTCAGCTTATACTTCCACATTGCTGTTATCACCAGAGGAAGTCAGGACTGGAACTCAAGCAGGTCAGGAAGCAGGAGCTGATGCAGAGGCCATGGAGGGATGTTCCTTACTGGCTTGCTTCCCCTGGCTTGCTCAGCCTGCTGTCTTATAGGACCCAAGACCTCCAGCCCAGGGATGGCACCACCCACAAGGGGCCCTCCCCCCTTGATCACTAATTGAGAAAAGGCCCCACAGCTGGACCTCATGGAGGCACTTCCCCAACTGAAGCTCCCTTCTGTGATAACTCCAGCCTGTGTCAAGTTGACACACAAAACCAGCCAGTACACTTGCTTATTATAAGCATGTATATTCCTGATCATAACTCATAAAATTGGGATGGCTGTGGGAAATGGCGTGAAAAGGGCCAGCCAGGGAAAAAAAGTGGAAAACCATTGTGGCCACTTGGCTAGGAGGGAAAGGAGGGAGGGAGGGAGGGACAGAGGGATGGAGGGTGGGCCTACACTGAGGTGAAAACATAAAAAGGAAGCATATTCAGCTCTAACAAGAACTGTCACAACTGTCGCACACAGGAGTGCAGCTGCTCGCAGAAAGTCTTCCTGAAGTAGTTACCAAATCATTTTCATTTTAATTGAAATCCAATAGAACTGAATAGAATACGGTCCCTGTGTCCTCTTTTGGAAAGATAAAGAGTCATCTGTACAATGACTCCATCTCCTACTTTAGGCCACTAGGATAAGAGAAGGCTCTGCCTAGACATCATGGCTGCAAAAAGAAGCTAAGACTGGGGTAGGGGAGCGGGTGATCTGGTGAATTCATTGGGCAGTTCTCTTTCAGCCACCTGAGTTTGGAATTCTTCTAAAGGGCACTGGCTGGGGAACTCCTTCCTTAAAGGGATCAATTATTAATCCCAAAATGTGTACAAAACAAGTGATTTGGGGCAAAAGCTAACAAACAAACAAAAACAAAATAAAAGAAAACCCCATGCAGTAGGATAAACCCACAGTACACATGGAAGCCATCTCTTGCCATGATTTCTCACCTCTCTTTTCCCGACATGGTTCTCATCATTCTGCTTTCCTTTAGGTGTGGCTCCACCACAACACAATTGGCAGCATAGAGAAAGGATCCAAGGAGCTGAAGGGTTGACAGCCCCTCAGGACGAACAACAATACGAACTAACTAGTACCCTCAATGCTCCCAGGGACTAAACCACCAACCAAGGAGTACACATGGTGGGACTCATGGCTCCAGCAGCATATGTGTAGCAGAGGATGGCCAAGTTGGTCATCAATGGGAGGAGAGACCCTTGGTCCTGTGAAGGTTCTATGCCCCAGTGTAGGGGAATGCCAGGGCCAGGAAGCAGGAGAGGGTGGGGTAGTGAGCAGGGGGAGGGGGAGGAAATAAGGGTTTTGTTGTTGTTGTTGTTGTTTATTTTATTTTATTTTTTGGAGGGGAAACTAGGAAAAGAGATATCATATGACATGTATATAAAGAAAATATCTAGCCAGGCAGTAGTGGCGCACACCTTTAATCCCAGCACTAGGGAGGAATAGACAGGCAGATTTCTGAGTTCGAGGCCGGCCTAGTCTACAGAGTGAGTTCCAGGACAGCCAGGGCTACACAGAGAAACCCTGTCTCGAAAAAAAAAAAAAAATCTAATAAAAAAAATGGAAAAAAAAAGAACGGTGCTGAAACAGTTTTGGGGATACTGATGCAGGCCACAAAAGTTAAAGGGAATAGAGAGACAGCCTGCATGGTGCAGTCTTTTCTGTATTGGAGCAGGGCATCATGTGACTTCAACTCTAAAGACACGGGATCTCCCAAGAGTCCCACCAAAAAGATCAATAAGAAAAACTTTTCTTTTTTATTGCAATGGCATTTGTTGTTGTTGTTGTTTTTCAAGACAGGGTTTCTCTGTATTGCCCAGGCTGGAACTCACTCTGTGGACCAGGCTGGCCTCGAACTCAGAAACCCGCCTGCCTCTGCCTCCCAAGTGCTGGGATTAAAGGCGTGCACCACCACCGCCCAGCTACAATGGCATCTTAATACCACTAACCTTCTAGAATTGGCTGCTTTGATCACACATCTGATGCCATGACACATCCAAATTACCCATGTAAAAGGGGAATGAACCCTAGTTTTGGAAGAGTCCAATCTACTCATGGAATTCCTCACTTCCAAGCTGCTTTCATTTATAAATAAGCCTTCCTTCCATTAAAGTTTGCCCTTAAGATTTAACTATACAAAATTCCAGCTCTGTGAGTCACTGTTGAGAATCCCACCCCCTTCTTCAGTGTAATGAAAACTTCCTCCCAGGCTCTGACCCGTATTGTCTCACTGAATCCTTTAAAATGCAGTGACAAGCATCTAAAACCCCTGGGTATAGCCTCCATGTCTTCTCTGTTTCTGAGACCTGCTCAGTCCCTCATTGCTCAATCCAAAAGTAGGGCTGAGAGGAATTGGGAATCTTTCCTAAAGGCCCAATCCCACTCCTGTTTACATGCCAAGATTCTCACGGACCACCACGTCTTCCATAGACCACTACTCTCAAATCTTAGGCACTAGAAATGTCAATAGTGAAATAGCTGGCAGATGACTGCCCAATAATTTATCTAATTCTATCCAGAAGAAACCCAAAAGATAATTAATTGTTCTTTCTACTCAGAATACTTTTCCGAGTAGAAAATATTGCTTTTCCTGTTTATGTTCTGCATCCCCAAACCATCATCTGAGAGAAGTTAAGATAATATAACCCACTGGAATCTCTCTTTCTACTTCTATTTTATCTATGTTTCATTCATGAAAAAGAAATGATGAGATCCTTTGTGCATTTATATTTCAATGGGTAATATAATTAACACATATATAAAAACTACTATTGGCCAGGAAAACTTACAACATTTTTTTCCATTGTTATTATCTACTTGCATGCTTTTTTGGACTAATACTTTCATTTAGCCCTTTAAGGCATGCAATCTTTTTTTTTTTAACGATTTATTTATTTATTATATGTAAGTACACTGTAGCTGTCTTCAGACACACCAGAAGAGGGCACTTGATCTCATTACAGATGGTTGTGAGCCACCATATGGTTGCTGGAATTTGAACTCAGGACCTCCAGAAGAGCAGTCAGTGCTCTTAACTGCTGAGCCATCTCTCCAGCCCAAGGTATGCAATCTTAACATCATTCCAAAGAAACGTGAAGCCTGCCAAGGACTCAAGCTAGTGGACTGAAGTCACATATCGAAGAGACTGAGGAGTACGTCAAGTGTTGACCACATAGCAGTCCCTCACTCTGTAAAATACGCTGTGAACTCTGCAAAGAGCCACTGGGATGGTTCTCCTTTAGAAAGTGGAAGAAAGAGGACTCAGGATTGGGAAGCCCTGCAGAGATAATGGCTTCCCCTCTCTTGAAGATGACACTACAGGTGACACTCATCTTTCTCAAACCACAGCTGTGAGCATAAGCCTTTAAAATTCGTGCTGATGAGGCTAGCTGGCAAGATGGCTCAGCGGGTAAGAGCACTGACTGCTCCACTGAAGGTTCTGAGTTCAGGCTCACAATCAACCTTAATGAGATCTGACACCCTCTTCTGGTACGTCTGAAGACAGCTACAGTGTACTTATTTATAATAATAAATAAATCTTGCTGGACAGTGGTGGTGCATGCCTTTAATCCCCAGCACTTGGGAGGCAGAGGCAGGTGGATTTCTGAGTTCGAGGCCAGCCTGGTCTACAGAGTGAATTCCAGGAAAGCCAGGGCTACACAGAGAAACCTTGTCTCGAAAAACAAAAACATAAAAAATAAATTAAAAAAATTAAAAAAAAATTCTCATTGAGTATATTAAGAGAAGGAGAACTTGGCAGAAACAAGAAAATTTAATGAGCTCAATAAAGATATAATTATCTAAAGGGAGTAGGAATACTATTCCTCTGGCTCCAAAACTGTGGAATATTCTATCAGAAACTTATTCTGTCATCAGCCGAAGCGTTCCTAAACACGTTCCTTTAAACCTACAAGGCTAAGCAGTTCCTTCCCGAAAGATGTTTCTTTGGGTCATTAATAGGATATGACTAGCTCTCCCAAGCCTGATTCACACTCCAGTCTCCTTACTGATCGCAGGGAAGTGCGGGGCTGGTACCTTCTCCTGGTGCTGTACTGCCATCGTCTGGCATGTTGAAATCATCACATTACGCGTCGCTATTTCTTTTGTTGTTATTCTGTTGCTGTTGTTTAACCATTACACTCTTGTTTAGCACTGAATTATGAATTACTTTACCAGGAAATGACAGTATTCACGTTCTTTTTGTTGTTAGTTATCTTTCTAAACTTTCATTTTTAGGGGGCCTTTTTTTTTTTAATTTTTATTATTACACAAATAGTTCAGTTGTGAGATTTTTTTCAAACACAATTTGTTTTCGTTGTTCCTATGACCCCGGCCTCGACTTCTCCATCCTCACCTTGTGCACTCCTACTGCAGTAGCCTTCTGTCCACTGTCCTGTGTTGCCACCCTCTTTCTGGACACTCTGGTTCCCCTCTCATGTTCTCATACCTAGTTCTGGAGCCTGTTCCCACTCTCACACATGCTTGCGTATGTACATACAAACATTGAAAATTAGGATCCATATATGAAAGAGGACTTGAGCCTGTCATCCTACATTCAAAATAATAGTTTCCAATAATTTCATAGTAATACGTACAGAAAGAAAGAAATATTTTTCCAAATTCATTCATTGCTTTCAAGATTTCATATTTTTTTCCTTCACAGCTGAGTAAAATTCCAGGCAGAAGCCACTTTTTCAATTCTGTTTTCCCACTGATGGGCATCTGGGCTGATTCCATGTCTTTGTTACTGTGAATAGAGCAGCAATAAACATGGATACACAGCATCTTTGTGTTGCCAGGAATAGCATAGTAGATCATATAGTTCTATTTGTTTTATTTTGTGAAGATGCTTCATGCTGACTTCCATCATGGCTGGACATAGTTTATAGTCCACCCAGTAGTGACTAAAAGCCCCTCTTCCCTCACACCCTCACCAGCATTTTTTGTCATTTGTTTGCTCCACAATAGTTGCTCTGACAAGGATGTGTTGACCCTCAAAATGGTTTAAATTTGTGTTTCCCTGATGGAAAAGGATGTTTAACATTTCTTAGTATACATAGGAATTTATTTTAAGAAAATAATCAGATCACAAGTGTCATTAAAGTTTTACATCCATTCTCATTATAGCATTTATTTTTTAAAGGTTGCTATTATATAATAAGATTATATATTATTAATTATATAGACTATGCACTATTATTCAAGCATAGTAACTCACTCTTAGAATGAACTAGCCTTATATGGCTAAATTAAAATAACATTTACTTGTAATCATTATTATTTTTTCAAAACATAATTGCATATCCATATTTCTGATATGCATATTTTCAAAATATAAATATGCCACAAGTTTATACTACTTTGTAGCAATACGGGTCCTTTTTAGTATCCCTTAAAACACTTGTTCTGTTTTTATAAATTATTCAACATATTTTTTTGCTTTTATTATCATCTGAAAAATGGTCATAACATCAGAACTAGGTTTTTTTTAAAAAAAAAAATCATTACTATTATCGTAATCAGTAATTTAAGATTCAAATAGTCACCTAATTTTTCCCAATTTAGTATCTAATAATAGTAAGTGATAAGCCTAAGATTTTTGTGATTTCTACAGCTTTTAATTCTCTTTATTATAGTTTTTACTAAACGTATTCTTTAACAATTTTATTCACATGTATAATGCATTCCAGTCACCCTATCTCAAACTCCCCTCCCCCTTCACTCTCCCCTCCCCCCTCACTCTCCC
>NW_022196905.1:167634498-167645547 GCF_008632895.1 Mastomys coucha | reverse complement strand
CTCCCTTCACTCTCCCCTCCCTCCCTCCCTCTACTCTCTCTTCCCTCCCTCACTCCACTCTCCCCTCTCTCCCTCCACTCTGTCCAGGCCATTTGCATTTCTCCTTTGAAGAACACTCACTGTCTGCCCTTTCATTCCAGAACTTAGGAGGCAGAGGGAGGAGATATCTGTGAGTTCAAGGGCAGCCTGGTTTATATAAGAAAATTCCAGGCTAGGGCACAAAGTGAGACCTTGGGGGTGAAGGGGTGGGAAGTCAGAGGCAGAGGCAGAGAGAGAGATCATATTTGGCAATATAATCTTTCCACAATATTAATTCTGTCAATGCAAGAGCATGGATGGTTTCTCCATCATCTGATAACTGATAGCTTCTTTAATTTTAAGCATGTGGGACCCGGTGTGTTGGGGGCGGGGGGGGGATTGAAGCTTCTTTGTAGAGGTCTTTCACAGTCTTGGTGAGATTATTTCCAGATAATATTTTATTTTGTTGTTGAGAATGGGATTTATTTTCAATTTATTTGTCTGTAAGTCTGTTACTGGCGTTATATGAAAGCTATTATTTGTTGTATTTATGTTGATTTTTATATCTTACAATGTGACTGTGTGTGTTTATTAAATCTAAGCTTTCTGGCAAAGTCTGTAGTTTCCTTGTTTTTAGAGCTGCTGAGAAAAGATCAAATACTATTCTGACATCCCTGCCTTTGTATGTGAGTTGATATATTATAATCCCTTAGGTCTTCTTTAAATAAAGGAATAAAATCACCTTTTCAGTTATGTGTATATAAGAATGCTGTGGCTACAGAAGCTCCAAGAGGAAACTGGATTCCCTGGAACTGGACTTACAGGTTGTGAATCTGACATGGGTGCTGGGAATCAAACTCAGGCCTTCTGCAGGAGCAGCAAGCTTCATCACCTTCTAAGCCATCTCTCCATCCCAAACTCTTTAGATCTTTAAATACTATTTCTTTACTTTTATTTTTGATATCTTTACTGAGTTCTGATGGGCAGGATCTTCTTTAGTCATGGTTGTTTGGAGGTTCTGGGTACCTCTTGTTCTTTCCCCAGGGTTGGGAAATTTTCTGCTATGATTTCAGTAAGTCATTTTTCTATCCCCTTTGGTTTTCTCTCAGGTCTTTCTCAAACCTCATGGATCGTTGATTTGTCTCTTGGATGTATCCTGGACTTCCTGGAGGTATTGGTCATGATCCTCACGTTTTCTTTCCCTTTTATGTGTCTGAGTATGTTACTATCTCCACCTTGACCTCTAGCCCTGGAATTTGCTGTTTCTCATGGCCTTCAATGATGGTGATGCTCTCGAAGGTGCAGTTTTATTTGAATGGTTAGATCATCTCTGTTCCTTCGGTGTTCGTTTTCAGTATTTCAGTTTCCTTGCTGTGTTTATCCTCCGTGTTTTGGACTGTCTCCTCTGACTTCCATTCTGTTCACTTTGGAGACTGTCTCGTCGAGGTCCTAAGTAGACTTTAGTTCACTGCTCTGTTTCTGTACACCTCCTATGCAGTGGTTGGCCATTCCGCAGTGCCATTGGGTGTGGGGTGTGGTAGGTTGTAGTCTCCTATTCTTTGGTTTTCTTGCATTTTGTGCATTCTTTACAGGGAATGTGTCTGTCCTTCATAAATTCCCCACTTCTTTCAACTTCACTTGTTTGTTTTATTTTCTGTGAGTCTTACTAAAGGAACTGCTTTGCACCCCATTTGTTTCCCATCAGTCTCGGTTTTGCCCAGCAGTAGGAAGCCCTTCCATGCATTACTCTTGAGCCCCATGTCTGTTCCTAGGTCTGTTTTGTTCTGAGACATAGTTACTGGTTTGTGTCCTATGTCTCAGGCATGACATTGAGAGATGTTGGTTGGAGCGATATGATTCATAGCTTTGTTTGGGGGTTTTTTGTTTTTGTTTTTGGTTTTGGTTTTTTGGTTTTTTGAGACAGGGTTTCTCTGTGTAGCCTTGGCTGTCCTGGAACTCACTCTGTAGACCAGGCTGGCCTCAAACTCAGAAATCTGCCTGCCTCTGCCTCCCAAGTGCTGAGATTAAAGGCGTGCGCCACCACCACCCGGCCCAGATTTCTTTTTAAAAGCAAAGGATATCCATATTTAAATTATGAAATGAAATAGGCATGAGGAAAGAGAAGTCCAGAATTGGATTGGATGTGGGCTGGAGGTATGAGAGATAGCAATGGAGCTATTTTAGAAGTGAAAATGTAGAAGAGAAGTTTTGTAGATGTAGAACTATGAGTGACCGCCACTGAGGCATAATTTTGTGAATACAAGTAGTCTTTTTTTTTTTTAAATCAAAAAGTGAAATTTAAAAACAAGGTAACAATTCATATATAAAGTTGCAAGTAGTTTTTTTTTTAAAGCAAACAGTGAAATTTAAAAAACAAAATGTTAGAAAAAAGACGTGAAAACAGACCCCACAAAACATTTTTAAAATAATGTATGATGCAAACACACCTATATACATTCAAGCAAACCAATCAACAGTGACCAAAAGCAAACCAGAAAAGAAAACAAAACACCAAGCTTGATAACCCTGTTCTGCTCTGTTTGAGTTTTGTTTCTCAGTAGTCAAGGGAGAAATTCCCAGAGCCAAACCTGCATGAAGTTCAAGTGCAGATATGGCTTCGCAAAACCTCAGAGAAAGAACTCGACTCACCACGAGACAAGCTGTTACCTGGGTGCTGAAGCCATGGTTCAACCGAGGTAGATGCTTCAGAGCCCTGTGTGGTGGGCTCTGAACTCACAGAGTGATGGGCCACTTCCGGTAGAGGCTTGGGTGAGCACTGAACTCAGAGTGTAACCAAAAGGCCAGAGCCTTGTCCTGTGTGTGCTGAACTCCACTGGGAAACCAGCAGGAGGAGCCGCTGCCTGCTCCTTAAGACTCAGTGCTTGGTGCGGTTCTCCTGGATGTGAGTATGCCAGGACTGGATTTGTGAAGACCCGAGGGTCGGTATGGGACAGTCGTAAGTAACTTTGTAACAGGCTTGAGAGCTTCTGGGGTTGGGGGGTGATGACCACACTGAAGTTTAGAGATGAGTGTGCAGATAGAAAGTCCTGATGTTTTGTGCAGATACTATAAAGATACATCTCATCGAAGTGGGTAGTATGTGTCATGTCAACAAATATAAAGAAAAAAATTTTTCAATAGAAAATATTCCGTATCTATACTAGGCTACACTCTCCCTTTCAAATGTTTATTTGTAGTAAACTCACACTGAAAATGGCATGTATTCATGGAAGAAAACATTTTTTTTTTCCAAAGTGACTGAGAGAAATGCATCTGCAAAAAGTTACTTTGTTGACGCGGGGCATAGCGGTACACGCCTTTAACCCCAGAGGCAGAGGCAGGTGGATCTATTGACTCGGGGCATAGTGGTACATGCTTTTAATCCCAGAGGCAGAGGCAGGTGGCTCTATGGGAGTTTGAGAGCAGCCTGGTCTACAAAGTGAGATCAAAGACAGCCAAAACTACATAATGAGACTCTGTCTTAAGACACACAAAAACAAACTAGTTTGTGGTGTTTCATGGTGTGTGTATATAGAAGACATGCGGTCACATTAAATGTCATATTGTGTAGTGATGTGTGCAGTAAGCTTGTATTTTTTATTTTATTTAGTTTTTTTCCTATTGACACCTCCTTTCCCCCTATTTCGTCAGTCTCATCTGTTGCCTCAAGAGAAACTCATGTATTTAGAGGATGTAACATTGGCTTGAATTCCCAAAATAAGGGCGTGAGACCCATGTTAACAACAGTACATTATAGAATCAAACATGCAGTGTCAAATCCTACAGGCAGTAGTGACATGTGAGTTCTCAAGAGTTAAGTCTACTTGCATCTCAACAGAGCTAAAATGTGATGATCCCACATGGCAAGAGGGACTTAATAGTGTAGTTTTCTGCAAAGCCCATGAGGAAAGGGATGATGACCGAGGCAAAACACAAGCTAACATGGCAAAGCTTCCTGAGCCCTGAAGAAGGGTAAAATTGAATCGATTGTCATCGATAATCCTGATTTTGACACCTGGTAGTAGAGAACTTCAAGTCTTGAACTAAATTAAAGTGTCATGTTGTATTAATACACACTCCATGGATATATGGAAACATACAAGGTGAGAATATGGGTGGAGGTAACATCCTTCTAGATTATTGATCATTTCTACAAATAACTTTATAATACAAGAATCAAAACAAGGGCTGGAGGGATGGCTCAGCGGTTAAGAGTACTGACTACTCTTCTGAAGGTCTCAAGTTCAATTCCCAGCAACCACATGGTGGCTTACAACCATTTGTAATGAGATCTGATGCCCTCTTCTGGAGTGTCTGAAGACAGCTACAGTGTACTTATATATAATAAATAAATAAAACTTTTTTTTTAAAAAAAAAAAAAAAAGGCTGGAGAGATGGCTCACTGATTAAGAGCACTGACTGTTCCTCTGGAGGTCCTGAGTTCAAATCCCAGCAACCACATGGTGGCTCACAACCATCTGTAATGAGATTTGACGCCCTCTTCTGGAGTGTCTGAAGACAGCTACAGTGTATTTAGCTCTATAATAAATAAATAAATCTTTAAAAAGAGAATCAAAACAAGATCTAAGATAACAAGTATCAAAAGAAGACTAGGATGTGTCTGTCATACACAACAAAAGAAGATAGAATAAAAACCCAGGTGAAATGTGAGATGCAAGGAGTTAAGGAAACACTTGATATGGTGAAGAACAGAGTGATATTCTAGAATTACATAATAATGGAAGTTAAAGATTCACTTGATGGGTGTGGAGGTTGAGTCACTGGAGGATTAAAATGAGAATTAGGAACCTAGGAGCTAGGGTGAAACAAATCATCCTGAATGCAGCACAGAGATTAAAACTGAATCAATAAAAGAAGTCGTTTTGTAGAAAACCTGGTTGAAGCAGTAAAATGCATGTGCCTACTGTACCCAAAGATCAAGTCAGTGACACTGCCCATATTTGAAAAATAAAAAACTAACGGAGAATCTTCCAGGATTAGTAAAAGCATCAAAATCCAGACATTAGGGAAGATTTCTAAATCCTAAATACAATTAATTAATGGAATTCAAACACATACATATCATGGTAGAAAAAAGCAGCATCCTTGCATATCAAGGAGAACAAATGTCCTGTTAAGACAGTTTTCATTTTTTTTAATTTTGTACATTTACAAAATGAAATGTGATTATATCCAACCCATATGTCACTCAGTATTTCCCTGCTCCCTCACATCCCTTTGTTTCTTCCTTCTTTCTTTCCTTTCTTTTTAAATAAGCTGTCAAGTCCAATTAATGCTTCCATTATGTGCATGGGTGTGGGATCATCAATATCTCTAAACCCTATGCTCAGAAAAGAGTGATTCTCCCTTGCCTAGCAGCTATCAACTGCCAGTAGTGTCTCAATAAGGAAAGGGTCCAGAAGAGCACTTCCCCAAGATGCTGAAGTGGGTTTATCCGCCCCCCCCATCATTCTAGGTACTGCAAATAATAGGGTCGGTTCCAGGTCAAAGACAAAGTTGCCAAGGAACCAACAAGGCATAAACAGAGTAGCTAAGGAACAAAGAAGGTATTCAGGGTCATAACGAGGCTCTCTAGTCACAAAGAACACATTCCTCAGCTGTATTCATCTGGAGCCTACTTCCTTGTCCTAGCCCAATGTCAAATTCTTGCCAAATTCCTAGAAGCTGCCCCAAGAGCTCTCTCTTCAACCACTGATGTCCTGTTCTCCTCTAAAGGCCTATCTAGCACTTCCTATGCAAATAACCACCAAAAAAAAAAAAAGATTCATGGTTGGTTTGTCATTGATTTCTCTATAAGACAACTTTTTTTAAAGATCTTTTCCCACTCTGTTGGTTTGTCCTATTGACAGTGTCCTTTGCCTTACAGAAGCTTTGCAATTTTTTAAAAAAGATTTATTTATTTATTTATTTTATGTGTATGAGTACACTGTAGCTGTACAGATGGCCATGAGCCATCATGTGGCTGCTGGGAATTGAACTCAGGACGGCCCTACTCTCTCCGGCCCCAATTGCTCCAGCATAATACACTGTAGCTGTCTTCAGATGCACCAGAAGAGGGAGTCAGATCTCATTACAGGTGGTGAGCCACCATGTGGTTGCTGGGATCCTAACTCAGGATCTTCGGAAGAGCAGTCAGTGCTCTTACCTGCTGAGCCATCTCGCCAGCCCCTCCCTATAAGACAGCTCTTTAAGAAAACAATGCTACTACATTCTTAATAATAAAGACAAAATCAGAAAGGAATGGAATAATTAAAAGCTATCATCAGCCTATAACTCTATAACTATGCAGTTCTTTTTTCAGAATTAAGGAAATGTAAAACCGACATTTAAATTACAATTAACAGTTTGTTTTCTGGCAGATCTGCATTTAAGGAAATGATTTTAGTCTTTAGAAGATCAAAGGTGCAAGAAATAAATAAACAAGCAAATGATTCAATCAGTAGGTAAATTTAATGAGAACTAGCATGAAATTTTTGAATTGATTTTTTTTCTACATTAAACAATGGAACCATATAAACAGCTGGCAAAGTTTCATATTACATATTACATATTTCATATTACATATTACATATTGCCTTCCATGAGTAAGGAAAAGACTAACAATTCAGGGACATAATGGACAAGATAACGCAATCACCATTCCCTATCAGGGAATCTAAAAGGATTTTGAACATGGAAAGACACTCAGAAGTAAGAATTAAAATTGTATTAGAATCATAGCAACATACCACCATTGCATAAACTAGTACCCATAAGACAAGCTACAATTACAAAGGTTGATCCTTTAAAGCTGCATTACGAAGTGTCAGTAAGGACACAAGACAGCAGCAGTTCTGAGTCTGGAGGAAGGACAGACCGGCAGAACCATTTGGAACAATGGTCAGTGATGCTAGAGAGATCATAATTCCTTGGAATTTTATCCCTTCGTACAGGATATGTATGCAAGCCTTTCTACAACACTAGTTTTTTTTTTTCAAAATCGCTAAAATATGATGACAATTGACACCAGCACTAGAATGTATTGGGAAAATTAAAGTGTATTCTTAGAATGGAGTATTGTAGCACAGAGCAATGAAAGAAAGCACGCCATTATCCAAGAGCATACTCTTTTTTTTCTTTTTCAGTCCTGTACCCCATTTTTATTTTATTTTTTGTTTGTTTGTTTGTTTTTATTGGGTATTTTCTTTATTTACACTTCAAATGTTTTCCCTTTCCAGGTCTCCCCTTTGGGAACCCCCTATCGCATCCCCGCCCCTTGCCTCTATGAGGGTACTCTGCCACATATGCAGCCAGAGCCATGGGTCCCTCCATGTGTATTCTTTGGCTGGTGGTCCAATCCCTGGGAGCTCCAGGGGGTCTGGCCAGTTGGCACAGTTGCTCCCTCCATGGAGCTGCAAACCCCCTCAAAAGAGACTACTCTTAAAATGTAATCTTGAAGCATATAAGTTTATATACTACTTACATAGGTTTAAAAACAGTAAAAAATTAAGTTTTTCTAAATAAATATATAAATAGAGCAATCAAATACTATCAGATATACTGTCAAATACTAGTGACCTCTAGGATCTAGAGACGGGGCTGCAATTCTAGGCTTTGAAATCTCTCTGGCAGTAAGATAGTTCTTGACTGGGGGGGGGGGCTGGGGCTGGGAGGAGGACACATGAATGCTCACTTTATACTCCATTTGAAAGTACACTTTACGTCGATGTTTTTTCTTGTGTTGTACTTAGGACAAAAGGTTTTAAACATGGTGCTTAATTATCCCTTTGTGGTTTTGAAATTTAAACACAAATTATAATACATTTTCCTATACATCAATAATTCATGCGTAATTCCTGTAAAATTGACACTTAACGTTTGCTCCTATTGTTTAGTATTGGAAATTTTTAAATGTGGGAATATGATATATGATAGACGCGTTAGATGAATCACGTGTGGGCCTGCTTCTTGTGCTTGTTTGTTTTTTTAATTCTTGTTTGTTTGTTTGTTTTTATTTGCCTGATTATTTATTTTCTAAAGAGAAAGAGAGAATCTGGGAGGTGTTGAGGGAGGTAAAAACTGTGATCAGAATATATTGTACAAAAAAATTGTTTTCAATAAAAAAGAAAAACACAAAAATATATTTTTTTAAAAAATAAAATGAATCAGTCATGAAACATTGAAAGATCATTTTTTGAGGAAACATAAATTATAGAACTTTATAAAAGAGTGGGTCTAGAGAGATAGTTCAGTGGTTAAGAGCACTGGCTGCTCTTCCAGAGGATCTGGGTTCAATTGCCAGCACCCACATGGCAGCTTTTAACTATCTGTACCTATAGTTCCAGGGAATCCAACACCCACACAGAAATGCATGCAGGCAAAACACCAATTCACATAAAATAAAAGAAATAAATTATAAAAAACATGGCTCAAATTTTCAAATAAATGTATTTATTAGTCATAATTGCTTGCTCTCTTAACCACATATTCCAAGACAACTGTATTAGAGCAATGGAAGAAAAGGGAAGTGAGGGTGCTGGTCAAGGCTGTCAATAAATAACACTGTCTCTGGGCGGTGGTGATGGTGTCTCCGGGTGGTGGCGCATGCCTTCAATTCCAGACCTTGGGAGACAGAGGCAGGTATGATTTCTGAGTTCAAGATCAGTTTGGTCTACAGAGCAAGTTCCAGGACAGCCAGGGCTACACAGAGAAACCTTGTCCGAGGGGCAGGGGAAACACTGGCTACTGCAGAATTTGTAGGGATCAAACAGGGCTCAAAACAATGGCTTCAACTTAGAAAAAAAGCCACTAAATCTGAAAGGGCCAAGAGTAGTTGACCCTGAGCAACCGGCCAGGGTAAAGTGCCAAGGGAAAACTTTTATAATACATTATGTACTCTTTGTTATATACAGTGTACATACATTATTTTCTTCAATGGTAACTTTTTCTTCAATGGTAACTTTCCCCCCCACCCCCCACCCCCGGTGCTGTGCTCATCTGGCACCATCCCACCTCCACCCCCACACCCCCTGCCCAGCCCTTGTTGCCTTAGGATTCCCTCATTCCACCATTCACAAGCATAAGAATTTGGGTTTGTTCTCACACTTAGAGAAAGTGCATGTGTCCATGATATGCATGTATCCTGATCAACTCTTGTGCCTTTCCAGTCTCAGAGCTCAGAGCTTTTGCCACGGCTATGAGGTCTCACTTTTTAAACTCCAGTGTGAAAAAGTGCATACACAGATTCATTGAGATGTATGTAATAGCCGGGCAGTGGTGGCACATGCCTTTAGTCCCAGCACTCGGGAGGTAGAGGCAGGCGGATTTCTGAGTTCAAGGCCAGCCTGGTCTACAGAGTGAGATCCAGGACAGTCGGGGCTAGACAGAGAAACCCTGTCTCGAAAAACAAAAACACAAAACAAAACAAGCAAAAAAAAAAAAGTATGTAATAACTATGAAGAGCAGTGATAAAATCAACATCCACGTACCCACTCATGTACAATGATAATTAAAATGATTCAAGGAAAACAGCATTACATAGTCATTACACTTTGTGGCATCTAGTTATCTGGCCCTTTGATCGTGAGACGCATGTCATTTCTATTTATGTCTTCTGATTTAGATATAGTTTTCCTAATGTGCAACTAGTTACCTTGACTTACAGTATAATTTGCCTTTATAGAAAAACTATGTAAGAAGAATTCTGGTCAGTTAAGAGTTCAAATTTTTTTAAAACGGTTTTTGTTTCTCCTGAATTCCATAAGTGACGGAAGAGATACATTATCCAACTACATGGATCCACTGAGAGGTTCGTCAAGATTTAGCTCTCAGCAGTGGACACTATTTGAAATGCAAATGGAGTCTCATGACTTAGGGAGAACTTGGGAGAATCCAAGCCGCTGGTCCAAATCCACAGCTCCAGAGAAAGTTCATCGAGCGAAGAACACTGCTGGGAAAGCTGACTGTGGGTACTGCCCTCATTACAAAAATAAAAATAAAAAAAATAAACTGCTATTCTACTCAGGATTCACCAAGAAGCCTTGAAATCCCTTACTGAGAGAGATGGAGATGATGACTACAGACAGAAGGTAGACTTGAGGCAGCAAATTCCCCAGACAAGGCACAGAAAGTAGGCTCCCAGTCCATGGCAGAAAACAGCCTCTGTGGTGTCTGATTATGAGCCGTTGCTTCCTCTTACATAGACAATGGAAACATTAGGCTCTGTGCCCCCAGCCACTGCTGTCTCAGTCCAAGTAAAAGGCCTGATGGGATGCAGGGAGGCCAGGGGGTATCATAGGCCATCCTACATCCTTCAGGCATTGGTGTCTCCAGTCCCTTGGAAGGCCTGCGGTAGTTGCTAGTGGTAGAAAAGTCCATAAAAACCCTGTGGTAGAGGTGTGGGGCAAATGTAGAGGAAGACACTGCCTGTTAAGGTCCTTTAGGTGTTCTGCAAACCGAACATGCCTCTAAGGCAAGGCAGCAAGCTAAATCTCCCGCAGTCTGGGCTGCCATGGACTCATCTATAGACCCAATGAAAATAGAACTCTTTCTCTCTCTCTCTCTCTCTCTCTCTTTCTCTCTCTCTCTCTCTCTCTCTCTCTCTCTTTCTTTCTCTGTCTCTGTCTCTCTCTTTGTCTCTCTCCCTCTCTGTCTCTCTCTGTCTCTGTCTCTCTCTCCCTCTCTGTCTCTGTCTCTCCCTGTCTCTCTCCCTCCCTCCCTCCCTCTCTCCCTTCCTCTTTCTCTCTCCCTCTCTGTCTCTCCCTCCCTCCCTCTCTCTCTCCCTCTCTGTCTCTCTCTCCCTCCCTCCATCTCTCTCTCTCTCTCCCTCTCTGTCTCTCTCTGTCTCTGTCTCTCTCTCTCTCATGCATGCACACACGCACACATACGCAAATGCACATGCATACACACAATGTATACCCTCAGTGCCTGGTTCCCAAAAGCCCCATTTCCCAAGTCTAAAGTGCAGAAGATGCTCCAATATGTAATAAGGACACATGCTCCACTATGCTCATAGCAGCCTTATTTATAATA
>NW_022196905.1:167631037-167633584 GCF_008632895.1 Mastomys coucha | reverse complement strand
TTTTTTTGGAGGGGCACCTGGGAAAGGAGATATTGTAAATAAAGAAAACATCTAATAAAAAGTAGAAAAAAAAACAATAAATTTTGTTTATGGAAAAAAAAAGAATTATCTCCACCTCAAAGACACGCATAGATCTTGGGTAAGGCACCCTTGTGTCTGGAGCAGCAGCTGTACAAGAATGTAAACCAACACTACTTGAAACATTTCATCATGAGTTTCTACTAAATTGGCCAACTCCTGACAGCTGGACATCGTGATCCAGGAGCCAGTCTTCTTGAGTCAGCTGTCCTGAGAAGAGGCTGCCCTTTTCCTCCTGGATTGTCTACTGTCTTTGGTGGTTTCTCTGCCATGTTCTAGGACCACACAGAAAAGAAGTAATAGGGGCTGGAGAGATGGCTCAGCAGTTAAGAGCATGGCTACTCTTCCAGAGGTTCTGAGTTCAACTCCCAGCAGCCACATGGTGGCTCACAACCATCTGTAATGGGATCCGATGCCCTCTTCTGGTGTGTCTGAAGACAGTGACTGTGTACTCACATAAAAAAAAAAAAATCTTTTTTTAAACAAAGGTAATAAATAGAGGAAATCCAGCAGGTAAAGGGTCAGAGATTAAGAGCACTGTCTGCTCTTTCAGCTTGTAGGAGAGGCGAAGTGAAACCATCAGAATAGACCACTTCATGGGAGGAAATCGGTTTATTGGGTGTGTGTGTGGTGGGGTGGGGAGGTAGACATTGCAAACTGTCTGCTGCCTCAGAGAGTGGAAAATAGCAGCCAGTGGGGGAAATGTACCTTCTTATTGAGGATTAACAGTAGAAAGAGAGGAGCATGCCAGAACAGCTGGGGAGGTAGATGGGGACTTGGTTCTGTGGCAGGCTTTGGGGATTAATCAGGAACTAGTTGATGTAGCAGGCATATGAAGGAGGTAGAAGATCATATAACTGGGAGAATGGAAACAGGATTCCTTGAAAGGCCAGGCATTAGTCTGCTGCCCAGGACTCTCTGGCCCTGGAACATGGGTTCATTGCCTCTCCGTTTGAGAAATATGGGTGTAAGAGTACTTCCCTTGAAGCGGAGCAGTGAGCGCGCAGCACTGGGTCAGGAACTTAGGAAGTGGCCAGCATTAGACAGACCAGAAGCACCGCTGCAGAGCTGAGTAGCTAGTGTCTGTAGCCCGTGTCAGTGCCCAAATCCTGGTGAACCGCAGCTGGCATGATCTGGCTGACCTTCAGCCTCCTACGCCGTGTGTGGTGGCCCGTGCTTCTGACACAGTTCTGCTGCTTTGTAAGTGTGAAGAGGGTCATCTTCATGGCTTATGTGAGTCCAAGAGAAACATGCAGCTCAGGCTAGCCCAGTCTGCTCCCCATAAAATAGTCACAGAAAGAAACTCTGTACAATGACCTCATGTGCAATTAGTGCATTAGCAAACACTAATTAATTCAATAATTAATACTATTGGGTATTGAAAATAAGTCAAAGAACAAGATGGCCTTACCAAATACTGATAACACCTAACAGTGAAGGAAATGAAGGAGCGACAGAAAGATAAGCATAGTCACTGCAGATGGCAAGAACCCTTCCGGAAACAAAAATAAAACAAAAAACAATGTTACGACTCAGTCGTCACAAAAAGATTCCCAAAGAATTAAAAGATGACCCAGGGCAGATTTGGAGGGGCGCGGATGGATTCCATCCCTTGGCCCAGCAAAGCTGGAAGGGAGTCAGTATTGCATCCTGCGATCAAAAGTGAGACAAACAGAACCTTCGAGTGAGCATTTCAAACGTCCGCTTTGGAACAGCATCGGGGGGCCAGGGCACTCCCCATGGGATCAGGGAAGCAAGGCCCTCACATTCTCCCCGTGTGAAGGATGTAGGGGCCCACAGCATGCACATCCTGCACGAGCGAACTAGGAATTCTGGGACTTCTTTGTGGAAACAATGGGTCCTTCTAGAGTTTACTGGACACTTACTTCTTGACCCAAGGGAATCCCAGGCTTACTTTTGAACATTTTCTCCCCAGATGTCTACAGCAAAATGAAATCTCTAAAGGCACAAGCAATTGATTTTTCTCATGAAAATGAAAAATATTATTTTTCAAAAGTAGTATATTCAAATGGGAGGATTCCTGGATTGTGTTGCATAGGATCTCATAATTTTTAAAAGCTGAAAATAATTCTTACCAAACTTACAAAAGGTTTACAGTTTTTGGAAACATGAAATTATGAGCAAGCCACTGTGTTTTTAAGCCATCGAAAAGTGCATTCTAAGTCTCAGACTCTTAGGTCATAGGAAATGTCATTTCTGACCATGTGAGAGCTGTAACAAGTGTGTTGTTCTTATATGTATGTTTTCTTTATTTGTCTATTATGATAAGCAAGTTTCAGTGTAGTCACAATATGCCATAGTGTAAAGTCTTGTGTGTCATTTAGTCAAAACTGTGCGCATGTTTGGAGAAGGTGAGATTGGCAGTGCAGTAGGATTCCCCCAAATGCTTTTTCTGCGCTTTGTAGAACACTGGATTCCTGGATATCCCAACAAGAGCCAGCAGAGGAC
>NW_022196905.1:167614619-167631027 GCF_008632895.1 Mastomys coucha | reverse complement strand
GATCCACTTACTCGCTCACTAATTAATACTCAGTAGGTGCAGAGACTTCAGCAAAGAACAAGATGTCTCACCAAACCCTGATGTAACCACTGGCTAGACTCGGAAAGCTCAAGTGAATTTGCAGTAGCTCAGAGAAAACTTGGGAAGGCATGTACCAACTGGGACGCAAAGGCTCTGTTGCCAGAAACTAGGCAAGCTCCCTCAGATGGCGGCGGCTAAGGTAGCTGGGGGTCTGTTTGTGCTGCAGGCGGGGTGGGCAGGCTATTCTGGCTCCTGATACCTGCTCCTTCTGCCTGCATCTCCAAGACTGTTTTCCTCTGACTGGAGTTTTCCTTCTCTTCTTGAGAAGCCGTTGTCCCGCGCTTGTTATCTGCCTTGTTTCTGCCCCACCAAGCCCTTTAGATTACAAGTACTTAACCAGGTACTGAAGATTGCATGTGGTAAATTATAATGTAGCTTTTGTAATGCAGCCTGACAGGCAGCCCTCTTTGAAATGGAAATACATTCATTCCTAGCTTTACTGTGCCTTGCCTCCTATCTAGACTGAAGAATGTAATATGGACTTACAGACTATATATTAAGAAAGAAAAAAACAGCAAAAGGGAATGGTTAAAAGGAATATTAGAGCCGGGCAGTGGTGGCGCACGCCTTTAATCCTAGCAGTTGGGAGGCAGAGGCAGGTGGATTTCTGAGTTCGAGGCCAGCCTGGTCTACACAATGAGCTCCAGGACAGAGAAACCCTGTCTCGAAAAACAAAACAAAACAAACAAACAAACAAAAAAACAAAACAAAACAAAAAAACCAAAACCAAAACCAAAAAACATGGAATATTAGAGATTCAACCTACAAAAGAACCAAGACCTTCTTGTCATATAATCTTTAGATTATGCTACAACTAGATCTCTTTATAGGAGCACGACTATGAAGTTCTTCAGGTTGTCCTCCTCCTTCTGTAGGCATACCTAAGCTAATAGTGGGTACAGGTTTCCCAGCAGGGTTTTAGGTTAGACATTTGTAAAGGCAGGAACTTCTGTTGGCTTGATTCCATTCAGTCACAGGTACTGAGTCACTCACCCATGGTAAAGTTTAAAGATATCAGAGAATGACCTTTTAAAACCAAGCGTTGTTATCATGTCTAAGACTCTAATATATACACATGTGTTCTGTCTCTTGATAATGTCTGTTTCCAATGAATGACCCAACAGGTGATAATCATCATCTGAACGAATCTATCCAGGGTACGAGGAGGACTCATGCTTTGGGACAGTTGTCACTGGACTGAGCAACAAGTCTCTTGTCCAGTGTCCCATGAGCTCAGTTTTATGAAGGAACAATACCTTTTGTGCACCATTATTTATCCCATGATATAAAGAGAGTAAAAATATCTCCTGAGGAGCTCTTTTATGGAGATAACAGAGAATCCTCTCTTAAAATCTCCCAATAGTAACTCCACCATTAGTTTTTTTCTTTAAGATTTATTTATTTATTATTATATGTAAATACACTGTAGCTGTCTTCAGACACACCAGAAGAGGGCGTCAGATCTCATGACAGGTGGTTGTGAGCCACCATGTGGTTGCTGGGATTTGAACTCAGGACCTTCTGAAGAGCAGTCAGTGCTCTTAACCACTGAGCCATCTCTCCAGCCCCCCACCATTAGTTTTAACTAGGCTTTCTTGTAGAGTTTTGCTGGATGTCATAAACATCAACTTGATGATATTCTGCTATGTGTCTGCTTCATCTATAAATTTGCTACAAATACTCATTTAAAACCAAAAGCACAGTTATGGTAAATGACTCCATGTACTACATAGAGTATCTTGTGTTTTCTATAAGGTTTACTAGAGAAAATATAAAGCCCCATAGTTTAACAATATGCATAACACAGGTAATATAAATTCATTTATTTATCCTGTTGTTTGGATTCAGCTTCCTTTTATTAAAGTTATGATGTATTCAACTTTTAGTTATGCACAGGAATGTTCTGGAAGCCAAGCAAAAGCCATCCTTGTGGAGGTTTGCTCTTGCTCTGTGTATGGTAATGCTGAGTGCAGCCCCTGCAAAACCTAGAGTCCCTAGTGACCTGGCCCCCAAGTTATTTCTGATTGGAGAATATAGATGTGGACAGCCAATAGCTGGGCAGAAGAGAAATAGGTAGGGTTGAGGATTCCTGGGCTTGGGGTTGGAGGGGAACCACTGGAGGGAGAGACGGTGAGGAGGAGAAAGAAGCCACCAAGATTTAGGTGAGTCAAGAAAACGAGACCTGAGGGCTGACCAACTGGAGTTAAGAGCAGCCCAGATGAAACACAGCTCGGGGTTATCAATAGAAAAGTAGATTCTAACAGCAGGGTAAGTGTCTGCCCAGCTCTTGTGCAGCTTAAGGCTTATTGTAAATAGTAAAAGTTGTGTGTCTTCTATCCAGAAACTGAATGGTCAAAGGCGGGTAGAAATTCCAGACTGGGATTTAAAATGTCTACAACACATCTTCATAAGAGCAGCTGGCTGTGTTTGTTTATAAAAGATCACCATAGCTGGATTTGACTGTTGATCAACCTTTTTAGAAAGGGAGTGGGCGGGATTACTGGCCTCTCATCTGAGCATCTAGGTCCTCCTCCCAGCCAGTTTTATGCAATTGTAAGCTAATCACATGTAGCAAAAAAAAAAAAAAAAAAAAAAAAAAAAAAAAAAAAAAAAAAAAGTGCTACCTATTCTCAGCACGGTAGTAAGTTGAAAAGAAAAAGGCAGACCCACAAGATACTGGAATAACATATCTTTAATACTGTCTTGAAAGGGCCGCTACTCTTCGACTACAGTGTACTCTGAAATATAAAATAAGGTTCTTCTAAACCTAGAGAATTTTTATCAGCACTTCTTTACTCAGAACATATTTTCATTTTAAATATATGTAAGCTTTTCTCACAGTTAGAACACAATCCAGTGTGAACAGAAACTGCAATAGTTAAGTCTCAACGGTGACATAAACACAACACATTACTATTGAACATAAGTCACTTGAAGTAAATTGGATATAATTTCTAACTTAAGAGTGAAAAAAAAATATTTTCTATGCAATGTCTTGACCAAAATCAAACAGTTAAGGGCAAAATTACCAAATACTTTAAGGGCAAAAGTACCATATTATAGTACAAACCAAGCTCTACTAAAATAATATGTCAGAGGTCTGGATGCAGATTCAACTACAGCTATGGAATGAGGAACCTTTAGCTACATCAGAGCACATCACGAGCCAGGTCCCAGTGTTTCTTTCTTTAGAAAGGTGCCACAGCACACGTGGGGGCCTGAAGGCAACTCTGGAGCGAATCTCTCCTTCCACCTTTACATGGGTCCCAGGTAGCCAGGCGTGCATGCACCTTCGCCCACTGAAACATCTCTCCAGCCCAGTCCCCAGTTCTCACTTCGCTGATGCCAATACCTCACTTGGAGGCCTGCCATTCCCCAAGACAAAACTTCCAATTTCATAAAGCTAGGGACAAAAAGGACTTACTCTGCTCTTTATGAAATTATTAACTATGGAATGATTTTTCTGAAGACAGCAAAATATTGTTTTCCTCAAATATTGGCTTGACAGTTCATTTTTGATAAATGATTGAGAAAAATAAATGAAGCTCTGACTATAAATACAAAATGTGTGTATGTACACCTCTATATTCTGAAAGGGTATGTGTTATCCTCTCACTTATACTTCTGATTTAAATGATAAGTTATCTCAATAAAGGTCATTAATTTTTAAACTTAAATCATTTTTACCATACCATTACCCTCTCTATTTTTAATTTTTACATTATTTCTATAAATACTCAAATGAAAAACAATCCACCATCTTGAAACCAATATACAACATTATATTGGTGGTTTAAGGATTTTTTTTTTTAAATATTTTGTTAAAATGTAGAAACTCTGAAATTACAAACAAAAAAAAAATTACAATTTTACAGTATATATCTAATTTATTTTAAAAAAATATTGTTTTTTAATACAAGTAATTGTTATTTTTCAAATGAACTCCCGTATGTAGGCTAAAAGAAGGCCTATAGTCTTGTCCACTAATAGCTCATTTTTTCATGCTGGAACTTCAACAATTTCAAAGTAGTCATTGGGTAGAATCACATAACCCCTCTCTGATGCGTCGTCTTTCTCTCTCTGAAAATGTACAACTTCCTTGAGCTTTTCCAGCTGTCTCTCCTGCCTTCGGCACCGCTGCTGGGCAGTCTTAAGTTTCTTCCTGAGCTTTTCAACCTGCTGCTCCAGCTGAAGGATCCTCTTCCTCTGGTGCATTGTGTCTTCCACAGTGTAATTGTGGTCACAGAAAACTGAGAGGTTCTCAGGGGTCTGCAGAGGAGGCATTAGCAAGCCAATAGCAGCATCCACCTGGGAAGTGGGGGGCGAAGGAGAGGGAAGCTGTTCCTGGGACTCCAGATCTTCCTTCTACAATAGCAACATACAAGCATACGTGAGTTTAATAACTACAGTGGGACTCCAGATCTTCCTTCTACAATAGCAACATACAAGCATATGTGAGTTTAATAACTACAGTGGGACTCCGGATCTTCCTTCTACAATAGCAATATACAAGCATACGTGAGTTTAATAACTACAGTGGCCTCAAAATAGCTGTAGTTCCAACATTAGACATTTTTGTCACTCCATGGTACACAAGAATTCCAAAATGAAAAAACTACATTATCGTGGTGGGTTGCAGTACTGGCATGAAATCCAGGGCACCAGGACATCTAGGCACAGCTCTCTAGGACTCAAACCACCTTACCAGGCCTAAAAATGTCAGCATTAGGTTTGGCTTGTTCACAGATTTTAAAAAATAGGGTCTTGCTGTGTAGCCTAGGCTGGTCCTACACTTGAGCTCTTCCTACCTCTACCCCCCAAGTATTAGAATTACAAGCAATATGCAACTGTCCATGGAATCAACTTTGTTATTGTTTCGTTTGTTTGGGGTTTGGGTTGGTTTCCTTGTATTTGTTTGGGGGGATGGGGTGTCCTGATTGTATAATCCTGGTTGGCCTGGAAAATGACAGTTTTTACCAGGCTAGCTTAACTGTGGCAGCCCTCACAGCTCGTTCTCTGCAGGGCCCAGACTGCAGGTGTGTACCACCATGCTGGCACTTCCAGTCCTAATTCAGCTTTTCTATTTGAAGTTAAAATGGGATTTGTGAAACAGAAAAAGTGATTTAGTTGGGTGTAAGTAAATACTGAACATCTAAAACAGAAGAAAAATTAATCTGAAAACAGTCACTAGGAATGAAAATAAAACATATCAACACATAAATGAAAATATAGAACTACCTTTACCTTAAACAAAACTAGACTGAGTTATTTATTGTGAGATATTTCATATGTAGAATTCTGTTTTTAAAAAAGTATATTATTGTTAATAGTGGTTTTTTTTTTCCTTTAAGAAAAAGATTTATATTTAATCACGGGCGTGTGTGTGTGTGTGTGTGTGTGTGTGTGTGTGTGTGTCTACCGTGAGGAAGATAGGAGGGTGTGAGGAGACCGCTTGAAGTAGGCATTGGGTATCAAATTCAGGTCCTCTGCAAGAGCAATACATAATCTTTTTTTTTCTTAAGATTTATTTATTTTATGTATATGAGTACACTGTAGCTGTCTTCAGACACACCAGAAGAGGGCATCAGATCCCATTGCAGATGGTTGTAAGCCACCATGTGGTTGCTGGGAATTGAACTCAAGACTTCTGAAAGATCAACCAGTGCTCTTAACCTCTGATACTTTTAATCACCAAGCGCCAACAGCAGTCACTGCCAAATGAGGAGTTTCAAATACACTTGTTTTCTTAACCCTTCCCTGATTTTTCCCATGAACACATTAGCTTCATAAATTAAAACAGCATTCACCCAAAGCCAATGCTTATAATAACAGAATTTGGAAGGTAGAGGCAGAAGGTTCAGGAGTTCCAATTCAGCCTCAGCTATATAGCAAGCTCAAAGCCAGCCTGGACTACTTAAGGCTCTGTCTCACACAAGGGATGGGAGGGGAAGAGACTGCAGGGGAGGAAAGAAAACAGAGAAAGGACTGGGAAAGGCAAAACCACCAACCCGGCCTTTAACGCCCAAATGACCTTGTCATGGGGCTCGATGTAGAGGAATATGGTGGGCACGGCGTTCTCCTTCAGGAGCTTGTTGTTGCACTCTCTCTTGAAGCAGTCTGGAGTAAAGTGCTCAGAGCAGATGCTGCTGTACTTGGTGGGCTTGAAGTTCTTCCTTTTAACCGCTGCCTCCCACTGCTTACAGAGACTGGGACGGGTGAGAGGGAACCTAAGAGACACAAGTCAGCTCTCTGTCTTTACAAAACGAATAAAAGCCCCCAAACTCTCCTGCTTCTCAGAGAACTACCTTACCCCACACTAAGTAGAATCTGAGTGGGGCCTACTTCTGGTTACTAATCTCAGTAAGCTTTACCTCTTCATAATGAAGACACTTAACAGTTCATTTAAAACAGATAGTATGTGCAATGCAATTCTACTCATACTTTTACTAACAATTTTGTGTCTTATAGAAAAACAAAAATTGGACATATGTCTATATCCTGAAAGAGACTTCTAGCTCTTTTTTTAGTCAGTCCAACAAACAGACTACATTCCGACAGCCTGAATTCTAGGCGAGTAGTAAAGAAGTTAAGGAGTTTACTCTATTGTTTAGCTCAGTGGACAGAATGGGGATCTTTATAGTTATTACCACTGTGCTTTTCTAGATCAAAGCTTTAGTGGGAGACGCTAGACGGGTCAGGAAAAGCAGAAGAATGTTTCAATTTATCTTTACTATTCCGGAACTATCCCACCACATAAGGTATGTCGGACCCTGATCATTTTTTTTTCATGAAGACCTAACCAATCTTGTGTCAGTGCTTATTCTTTATACAGCCAGCTTTCTCCACTGCAACTACATTCAGGCTAGAAAAACCATATGCCTAAAAAGGAGCACAAACCACTGTGGCAACTTCTCATAAATCTTAGAATCTCACCTCCTAGTGTAGGAGCACAAATTCTGAACTGTCAAGCAAGACCTTTGCCACTAACCGTTCTCACATAAGGAACAGGACTCACGTTAGCCCTTGTTTTTATTTTTTAGCACCCAGCAGTTGACTCGGTATTTTTGACGTGTGCCATTTTTAACTAGTCTGTACATTTGGAGACTCCCTGGGCCATCTGAATAAAGCGGAGGGAAGGAGGTGGCAAGTCGGATGCATGGCCCTGTCCCAATCTCCTGATCTATTCCTACATGCTGAGTATGTATGAAATTTCAATCAACCAAATCATAGGTTAGGATATATTCTATCCTCTTCCCACAGAGAAAATAGCATACAAGTTTTACTTTCTAGCAAACATTATTAAACACGAACAGTAACGCCCCCCAACAAAACCCGAGAGAACATTTTAAAATTTGTTTCTGTAATTGTTTTGCTATGCAAAATTTGCATAATTTACCAGTGGATCTGATTTCTTAGCTATAATCTGCGTACAGTCAGGAATTCTTCCAAAAACCTAACATAAAACTTGTAACAGCGAATTCAGCTGCCTAGATTCATGTCACGTTTTGTGGACTGTCAGCCTTGTTAATAATCACTATCAGTAACGTTAAACATTCCATGGCTTTCTTCTTTCCAGAGAGTATTTGTCTTTTTCCTTTATATATAAGTACACTGTAACTGTCTTCAGACACACACCAGAAGAGTGCATTGGACAGACCCCATGTGGTTGCTGGGATCCGAACTCAGGACCTCTGGAAGAGCAGTCAGTGCTCTTAACCGCTGAGCCATCTCTCCAGAGTATTTTTCACCCTGGATTCTTGTTTGCTGCACCCACCACAAGAAAGACCCCTGACAGCTGTGGAGAAAAGCTGGTCTTAACTCCCATTAACCTTTACCACAGCAGCTGGGTAAAGTGTATGCTGTAATATCATTATTTATTATTATTATTAGTCTCATTTTTACTGGGTGTTGAAAGATTCGGGGGGTCATCTCGACAATACCAAGAGCCTCCTCTAAAACCCACAGAGGCTTAAAGGTTGGTCCTCTGAAACTAGGTCTCCAAGTTCTCCCTGGCATCCCGGTCAGATGTCCACACTCAGCTGTCCTGCTTCCCTCGGAGCATCAACAGCGAGGGCAGAGACCTGGCTTCCTCCTAGGTGTTTCCAGTTCCAGTTTATCCCTACGGGCCACGTTCACAGGGCGGCTCGGGACGGCATCCGGGGGGGGCTGCGCGAGGCTTCGGGGGCGCCGCTCACTAGGATGCCGGCCGGGCCGAGCCCAGCCGAGCCCAGTCCACGGCGGCCGGGCCGAGCCCAGCCGAGTCCAGCCGAGCCCAGGGCGGTGCCGGGCACGCGCAGCCCCGGGTCCCCGCCCCCGCCGGCCGGCCGGCCGGGCCCGCCCCGCCTCCTCCAGGTCTCGCGCGGCCACGCGCCGGGCTCGGGCTCCGCCTCCACCCGCCCGCGCGCCTCTGCCGCGGCCGCGGAGCACGCCAGTTACCTACTTGTGGAAGGAGACGGGCTTGTCCTTGTCGTAGCGGTTCTTGCAGCCGTAGGCGGAGCAGGACTGCACCATCCTTCTGGCCCTCCAGCCTCCCCGTCCGCCCGGGAGGCAGGTGAAGGTGCCGCCGGTGTCGCCGCGCTCCGCTTCGATACGCTCGCCGCTCTCGGCGGCTTGGGTCAGCAGTTATGGGGGCGAGGACCTCACCGTGGGGGTGTGTGTGGGGGGACGGCCCTGTCCGTTGCGGTGTTTGCTTTAGCAGAAAGACCACAGCTGTCGCTCGTCTCCCATCTTCAAGATGGCGGAGGCAGCTTCAGCCTCACCTCTCGCGAGGACTCCGCTCGCAGCCTCTGATTAGCTGAAGGTAACGTTCCCAGGGAAGCTGGCCATTGGCTAGGGCGAGGCGCGCCTCCGGGGCGTGGCCAGGAGTGCGGAAGTGGGCGGGCCCTCCGCGCCTTGGCCGGAAGAGAGCGCGTGTGTCTGGGAGCCGGACTTCAGTCGTCGTGTAGGGTCTTGGGCTGGCGACTGTCGTTAGCTTGCCCGTCGTTTGCTGCTGCAGCTTGATAAAGAACGGCGGCCCGTTGAGTCCACAGGCCGAAAGGGGAACGTGGTCACACGCAGTTTGTTTTTTTTTTAAGAAGGGCGGCTGCGGATGTGTGGTTTGTACAAATCTGTCCACGTTCAGCATCCAGGTGACCGTCTAACTAGACGACGAGGACAAACGCGCATTTCATTTCTTCTTCACAGCTGAGAAGGAAGCACACTTTTTTTTTTTTTTAAAGTTTGTTTTATGTACGTGAGTACACTGTCGCTGTCTTCAGACACACGCCAGAAGAGGGCATCGGATCCCACTGCAGATGGTTGTGAGCCACCATGCGGTTGCGGGGAATTGAACTCAACGACCTCTGGAAGAGCAGTCAGTGCTCTTAACCATTGAGCCATCTCTCCAGCCCTTCTGAACGTTGTTACCTTTATGCCGGTGTCTGTGCTGAAAATTGCGAGCTGTTGCAGCGATTTCTCATGCTGGAGAGAAGTGTTACATGCTTGATTGACCCTCTGTAGTTTTGAGTGTGGGGCACATTCAAACTATAAACTATTAAACTATTTTCTGTACCCTTAAACATTGCTTCCCTCAGGGATCCATTTAATGCCCGCCATCTCTGTAGAACTTTGACTCCTGAACCCACATACCATCATTTCCTAGCTCTTTTTACTTCAACACACATGGGCTTGCCTTCTGAGTTATCATGTATATGGTTTAATGCAGTCGCCAACTACTTAAATCTGAAACCCTGGTATCACTGAGATAAAACAAAAAACTAGGCCTTAATTCAGCGGAAAACAGCATTTGCTGCTTTTGCAGAGGACCCAGGTTTGATTCCCAACACCCACAAGGCAGTTCACAACCATCTATAACTCCAGGCAACTGGGCACCAGGCACACATGTTGTAGGTCAGAGGACAGTTTGTGGGACCCCGTGGGCTCCCAGGAACCAAACTCAGGTCATTAGTTTTGGTGCCAAGTGCCTTCCTTTATCAGCTGCTCCTAGGATTTCCCCTTCCTCAAGACTCAGGCTAACCTCATAGAATAAAAAGAGTACCTCTTGGTTATTCTCTCACAACCATCCTTGAATTCAAGTACTCACCGTCTCCTCAACTTTTTGTCAGTCCTGTCTCCAGCTTTCTCTCTGTCCCTCATAAAAACACTGCCAGTTCCTTGCTTATAAAGCTTAGACCTCAGAGGCTACCTCTGTAGTGAATAGCATCCAAATAGCTTCTGGTGGCTGTATAAGCAACAGGTACTTCTGTGTTACCATCTTCCCCTGCTTGTCCTCTGCTTGGCCTGGGACGCCCATCCCTGACCTTCCCATCTAGCCAGAAGGCCAGAAGATGTGTCTTGTGTGTTACCTTCTGTGGAGCTTTCCTTACCTCCCCCAAGTAAGGCATTGACCTTTGGTTTCAGTGCAATTCTGTACTTATCTCTGTAATGATGTGCTATAATCTCTCTCTCATCTGAACCGGGGTGCTGTTGAGGCTGGCAGCATCTTACTGAACCCAGTAGCCACAGCAGCTTTGACTGCCACAAATTATTTTGGAAACGTTGAATTAAATGGACCTAGAAGCTGTCCCTAAATTAGTTTCAGAGCAGTATACTAGGAACACCACAATAGTGGTTTATTAACATTTTAAAAGGTATCGATAGTAGGTTCTCTACTCTAGTCCACTGTAAAGAAAAAAACTCAAGATATGGTTAACAGATGTACCCTCAATAATTTATGTAGTTACCTTAAACTCTAAATATATCAACTGGCTTGACAAGTATTTATTGAAAATCTGTTATGTACTTCTAAGGGACTATATTAGTGAAGATGGGTGGTATATTAGTCTGCCTTACTAGTTATTTTAGTAAGCTAGTGTTCTGTAGTGAGAAGAAGGGGAGTCACACAGAAATGCGAAAAGTGCTGGAGGAGGTTGAAGTTTTTAAAGATGAGCTAGGACTGGCCTACTAGAGGAAGTAACTACTGAAAGACTGAGAATTAGCAAATTAACTGTGAACATCTGCAGCTGGTACCATGAGGCATGGTGAAGCCCACCTCCCCAGCCAGTTCAAGGAATAGCAGAAGTGTGTTAGAGTTGCTGAGTGCAGTGGCTTGGGGGACAAGTAAGAGATGAGGTTAGAGAGGAAGGTAGAGAACAAGAGCCTAAGGGGTTCTGTAGGCTGACTTAGGCTACTTGATTACCATGCTGAGGTTATTGTACTGAGCGTCATCCTGTCTCCACAGTCAGCTTTTAACCAGAAGCGGGATACAGTTTTAAATACACTCTTCAAGTTCAGGCGTGGTACTACACTCTTGGAATCTCAGCCTTCACAAAGGCAAGGCAGGAATTGTGCTGAGTCTGAGGACAACCTGGTCGTAAATTCTAGCCAACCAAGGTATACAAAGTCAAAACCTACCTAAAAAATAAAATTCTGCTGTGTAGAGATGGGAGTAGGGATGTGACATATAAAGTGGGTGATTTAGGAAGTGACCATTCATCTCTCACTTGTTCATTTTTATACATTATGCACCTATATGGGATTAGCATGCTATGTATAGAACTTTTAACAAGGCGTATAGTGTATCTTCATAGAGCTTATACTTTAAAGGGGAAGGTAGAATAAAAGTGTAAATTAGGGGCTGCAGAGATGGCTCAGTTAAGAGCACTGACTGCTCTTCTAGAGGTCCTGAGTTCAATTCCCAGCAACGACATGGTGGCTCACAACCATCTGTAATGGGATCTGATGACCTCTTCTGGTATGTCAGTGACAGTGTACTCATATAAATAAAATAAATATATTTTTTTAAAGTATAAATATACTAAGGTACCTGAATAAGGGTGATTAAGAATAAGTATCCCATGCAAGAAACGAACATATGTTAATCAGAGAATGGAATGGATGGCAGCGAGGAGGAGCATACCCGACACTGGGAGAATATGTTAAAGCATCAACCTCTGTTTGAAAGTACAGCCGGTAGAAGAGGTCCAGGCCCTGGTGGTGGAGCCCGGTTAGGAAAAGGGCATGTAGAAAAGACTGAAGAGTCAAGTATTAGTACAGATGAAGTTCAGTGGCCACTGAGCCACTTTAGGCATCAGTATTTGAAAAAGGAAATTGTACTTATTTTAAGAGCTGCAGAGTGACAACAATTCAAAAAGACAAACCAATTAAGAGGCTGTTGCTGGTGAGCAGAGAGGTGGTAGCTTGGGCGAAGGTGGTGGCAAGAAGCCAGGAGTGGTGAGAACAAGATGTCGTGTAGGCAGTACAGCTTAGTGAGAGGCGAGTGAGAGAATTGGGTGGGGTTTGAGCATGGCTCCAAGTTGAGCAACTGGCTTGAGCATTAAATGTACAAATGTATGTAACACAAAAGTGAAAGAACAACAACTCACAACAAAATAGGAACTCGGAGGCACGTTCAGCTGGGGGCAGTTTGTAGGACTGGAGATGTCAGAAGAGAAAGTTAAAAGTGGTGTTAGAGTAAGCAGTAAAGGCCCATTTAAATAACACTTGTGGTCCAAGCAATACCCTCCCTGGCCTGGGTGAAGCCCTAACCATCCTGTTGGACCAGATGAGTCAATCACCTGGCCAAGGGCCTGCCCACAGAAAGGCAGGTTCACCTTAAGACATGACAAAGAGAGACAGGTGGAATGAGGTACTGCAGACCTTTCCAGATCCCCTGCCCCTGGTGCGGTAGAATTCTTGGCTGTAGCTATTCAACTTCGTAAGTCTGATTCAACTTCCTAGATCTGCCCACCTTTCTCTCTTTTCTAGACATGCTTTCCTTAAGACCTGGGATTACCCCCCAGCATCTGGGGCTTTCTTACTTCCTCTAAATTCTCCATCCCCAACATATGGGCTTGCTTATCCACAATGTGTTTGACTTCCCTACCAGCTCAATCATGCCAACCTAAATGGTACAGTTGTTTTTGTTTTTTTTTTTTTTAAGATTTATTTATTTATTATGTGTAAGTACACTGTAGCTGTCTTCAGACACTCCAGAAGAGGATGTCAGATCTCATTACAGATGGTTGTGAGCTACCATGTGGTTGCTGGGATTTGAACTCAGGACCTTCAGAAGAGCAGTCAGTGCTCTTAACCGCTGAGCCATCTCTCCAGGCCCTTGTTCTGCTTTTTTCCCTCTATAATCTACTCTTCAGATAGCTGCAGAGCTTTATGGCTATCTTGCCCTGGATTTTTTTCTTTTAATCTCTAATAAAATTGTGCTTTAGCCTCATTTGAGTTCATTCTTTAATTCTTTTGTTAATAAGACTAAGAACTCCAAGAGAGGGCTCCAACTTCCCATTACCACTGGTTTTATGCTTAAGATTGCAAACTGCTAAGGAAGAATACAAGGATTGCTCTAGAGTGCCTGTTTTGTGGTCACCGATTCAGAGGGAAACATCAGGTTGTTGTATGTTACATGGCTGGATTTTTCTCTTATTCATCCTCTTATCTCTCTTCTTATTGTTCATAACTTGAAAGTGAAATATATACTTTTATTTTGCTGGACATCATCCTTAATTGTCCCAAATTCAAAATGGTAAGTTTACAGATATGGTAAATTGCATTATGGTAAATTATAATGTTAAAAATATCTGTTGAACTAAACACATTGTGGTTTTCTTTATAAAATAGTCTTCTAGCCTAAATTTTCACTATGTGACCTGCAAATCTATTAGCTTAATAGAAATGTAACTTTCACCTTTTTTTTTAACATAACATTTTTATTGATTCTCTGGGCATTTCACATCATTCACATTAATCACACTCACTTCCCAGTCCTTCCCTCCCACTTCCCAGTCCTTCCCTCCCACCCTTGTGACCCCCTTAAAAAGTAAAAATAAAGATAATTTTTAAAAAATATTAAAAAGTCCAATTTTTGTAATCTATATACTCATTAGAGCATGGTCAACCTTCCAGTGGCCTGCTCTTAAATAGAACTGAGTCCATCCCTCCCTGCACACACTCCAGAAGCCATCAGGTGTAGAAAGCTACACTTCCATATCCTTAGTTCTCTTCCTTGGCTTCCTGGCTAGACTGTTAGTTTTTCTTTTGGTTTGGGGATTGAGCTGGTCTCAAGAGCCTTCCATGCCCCTCCTTCTAGACTGTGCAGTCATTGATATCACTGGCAGCAGAGGCATGGATCCTGAGCCTCCACATGGTTTGTGGCAACAGACCATTGATAGGGCTGCTGGCCATAGTAGGCTACTGACCACAGTAGGACCACAGACATCACCATGGCCTCAGCCTCAGGTGGCAGCACAGGCCACTCACACTGATATGGCTGCCAGTGGCAGTGTAGCCCACAGACATCAACGTGGCTAGAGGTGGCAGCACTAACTATAAACATAAATGCAGACCCCAGCCACAGTGACCATGGACCAAACATGGCCCTCAGTGGCAGCACAGACCTACTCTAGTGCAGGCCACTGACATCAGCATTGATACAGGCAGCTGCACAGACCACAAAAATCCGGTTTTTTTGTTTTGTTTTGTTCTTTGGAGACCACTCACTTTGTAATCCTGGCTAATCTGGAATTCATCATATAGACCAGGCTAGCCTTGAACTCAAGAGGGATTTACTTCTGCCTCCTAATTAAAGGCCTGCACATCCAGGTGCCAACATTTTGTAAAGGTTGGTGAAAATAAACCAATTATCCTTTAACAGTTCAATCAATACATGTGGCATAGTCCACAATCAATAGCAATCAAAATAGCGAAGCCACGGGCTAGCCCTGTAGCTCAGTTGGTAGTGCTTCCCTTGCACTGAAAACCAGGCATGATGACACATTAGTAATCCTAGCACTTGGGAGGTGGCAACAAGAGGATCAAAAGTTCAGGGTCATCTTTGTCCAGGTCAGATCACCCTGAATTATGAGACCTTCAAAAATGCTAGAACCTACCATGGATGATTCATACATACATAGTAGTCAAGAAGTCAGACAAAAAAAAAATGTTCAAAAAAAATATAGATGCCTACTAGATTCCAGAAGTGGTTACTTGAACAGAAAAACGGGTGGGTGGTGGCCAGACTGTTTACAACTCATTGATGGTGCAACATGGCTAGATATTAGCAGACTTGACAAAACTGGAGCTGTTTACTAATAATAAACAGGCTGTAAACCAAAGACTGGAACTGCAGGATCAAATACTGTCTAGAAGAATGGGGCCTGAGTCCTCTCCCTGGCCTTGCGGGGAGATGTGACATGCTGGTTTGCCTGTAAGGTTATTAATATGTAATTAAATCTGTCTGGCTGCAGGAACCTTACATGTTAAATGACTGTATAGTAGTTGGCTTTCTGATGAAGAATAAAAATGTACTATTGCTCTCATGTAAGAGTCAAAGCAGACAGGCCTGTCAACCACCTAGACAAGACAGAGACCCTCAGAAAGCCATGCTTTAGGAATGGACTCAACCTTCCCTACATGGGAAGGTTGGTCCTTGTGGCCCCAGTGGCAGATGGGTACAGTGGCCCTTGTGGCCCCAGTGGCAGATGGGTACAGTGGCCCTTGTGGCCCCAGTGGCAGATGGGTACAGTGGCCCTTGGCCAGGGTCCACTCGAGACCGTGCTCTACTTCACTCTGCAGTAAAGCACCTGTCTTCTACGCCGTTCTGTTGTGCCTCAGCTCTTTTTTGGGGGGGGCGGGGGGGGGGTGACAAAGATGAAGGAGAGGGAGCTGAGAGGAGCCCAGACCAAGATTGCAGTGGTAACAGTTTATAGGATCTTTGGTGCTCATTAGTAACGGGCTGTCCAAAGCTGCAACCCTGTACTCTTAAAGGAACAGTAAATGTTTAGACTCATTTCGTCTCTTCATTGATGTTTCCATAAATATCAAAGATTAAGCCTTAGCTGTAATATCCTGGCTATTTAAGGAATTAATAGGAAAAGGGTACTAATTCTAACTGTAATGTCTTGAAAGGCCAAAAACTCCTCTACTTGCTGATAGAACACCATGTAAGGGAGAGTTTTGAAAAGCTAATTCCTTGCATGATAAGCAGGAGTTTGAATCCCTATAAAGAAGGGGATTGTGAGGCCGAGACCAGTCTACAAAGTGAAACGCGGTCTCAAGGATGTTTTTACATGTTTGAAATTCTTACTCCAGGTGGCGGTGGCTCATGCCTTTAAGCACTGCACTCCAGAGGCAGAGGCAGATGAATCTCTCAACTCCAGGCAAGTCTAGACTACAAGTTCCAGGACAGCTAAGGCCACACAGAGACACTTTGTCTCAAAAAACAAGCAAGAAAAAAAAATCTTGAATAAAAATATACAAAATGAAAATACTGCACTTGAAATACACTTTATTAACAAAGCATGTTTTGTCACTAATTGTAGACATACAAGGATGTCTTACA
>NW_022196905.1:167612045-167614609 GCF_008632895.1 Mastomys coucha | reverse complement strand
AAAAAAAGCCATGTGGATTCCTACAAACCTGTTGCGAACTGTTTCTCAGATCTCCACATTGAAGCCTAACCTCTATTATGGTAAGTAGAGGTGAGATGGAAGGTAATTATTAGGTCCTTTTAAGAGACAGGAGTGAGCTGGGTAGTGGTGGCGCATGCCTTTAATCCCAGCACTTGCGAGGCAGGCGGATTTCTGACTTTGAGGCCAGCCTGGTCTACATAGTGAGTTCCAGGACAGCCAGGGCCATACAGAGAAACCCTGTCTGGAAAAAACAAAAAAACAAAAAAAACCCATATATATATAAATTCAAATCACCCTACTAGAATGGCTCATTAAGTCCCATTTAAAGCATCCTATGGCTTTCTAAATCTAAAGTCCCAAAATTTACATTCCTCCAAACAAAACACGACCAGGACTATCACACCAACACTCAGTGTCCCAACGTCCATATTCTTCCAAACAAAAGCATAGTCAGGCCTAGCACATCAATGTCCCACTCATGGTACCAACTTCTGTCTTAGGGTTCCCATTGCTGAGAAGACACGCCATGACCAAGGCAACTCTTCTGTGGAACGTTTAAGTGGGGCTGGCTTACAGGTTTAGAGATTCAGTCCATTTGTCATCATGGCAGGAAGCATGGCAGCATGCAGACAGATGCGGTGGTGAAGGAGCCAAGAGTTCTCCATCTGGATTGGAAGGCAGCTAGGAGGAAATTTTCAAAGCCTGCCCCTAAGTGACACACTTCCTCCAACAAGGCCACACCCAGGGCCAAGCTTATTCAGACTACCACATCAAAGTGAATCCAAAGTTAACTTGATTGTGATATTGGATGGCCCCAGGTATAAAGAAACCTACTGTAAGGTGCTTATTAGATGCTAAAGGCTGAAGGTAACAAGATCATTCACTCTTATCACAATGATTATAGTTAATTTTTACCAAATTTATCTGGAAAACGATTTTATCAGAAATCTTATCAAAAAGGTATTTCAAGAAAGGTGTGATGATGCATGCTCTTAATACTAGCACTGGAGAGAGGAGAATGAGGTAGGTGAGATCAAAGCCATCCTGGTTTTAAGATAGAGACCCTTTATCCCCCCCAAAAAAAAAAAGTTTCAGATAATGAATAATCTGTTTTTTCCATTCAAGAAAAAATGTATTTGATGCCTATGGAGTAGCCATATATTGGAAGGAAAAGACTTAGCTACTACTACTGTCCAGCAAGCATTCCAAGATTCTTGACTTACAATAATGCACCCTTCTTTCTCTAGAAGGCACCTTCTATTTTTAATTTTTCTTTTTCTTTTTAAAGATTTTTTTATTTATATGAGTACACTGCAGCTACCTTCAGACACACAATAGAAGAATGCGTCAGATCCCATTACAGATGGTTGTGAGCCAACATGTGGTTGCTGGGATTTGAACTCAGGACTTCTGTCAAGACAGTCAGTACTCTTAACCATTGAGCCATCTCTCCAGACCCTTTTTAATTTTTCTTAACTTTCTTATTTTTATATGTAGAGGGTTTTGATACCTACACAAGCTAGAAGAGGGCATCAGATACTCTTGAGGCTGGAGAGAGTTGTGAGCTATCATGTGGATGATGGAAACTGAACCTGGGTCGTCTAAAAGAGGAGCCAGTGTTCTTAACTAACCACTGGTCAATCTTTTCAGTCAAAGGTATCTACTTCTGTGGTCCTAGGTCTTGGGCCTAGACTTTCTGGATTCGGCTGAGGGATAGTGTTCACTAAGTTTATCAATGTACAGATGTGTAAAGAATCTCATTCTACACTGTAAAGATGAAAAAGGGAAAATTCCCCTTCAGTAGTTCATTATAAATATGGAGTTGAGCTGCAGCTTAGATTAAAAAAAATGTATACCTCAAATTAACACTGAGTAAAGAAACTACAATAAAGTATATATTATTTTGGATATAGCTCCATAAAAGAATATGTGTTTATATGTATGTGCATATATATGTAGATATACACATACATATATATATATATATATACATACATACAGATGTATAATGTAAGAGTCATAAAAAAAGTAAAATTAATATGCAAAATATTTAAAAGCTATTGTGAATGTTATATGTCAGTCAGTGGTCTTTCAAGACTTGTAAATTTTAAAGTAAACAAAGAAATAGAAACATAACACATTAAAAATTTTTAGGTAAACTATTTTTATTCCAAAGAATAAATGCCGAACAAACTCTCCAAATCACAAAATTTGCAAGAAGTCTCTGCTCCTCTGCACAGACTCTGTGAGGTAGGCGTCTGTCCAGCCATGGGGCTCAGGAGTTCTGCTGCCCTCCACAGCACTGAGAATGGCAGCTGGAGAAACCCTGCTCTAGTGAGCTGTTAATGATACAGTTCCCTTCTCATTCCCCACAGAGCTGCTCAAATTAATTGTTGCTGGGCTTGTACCATCACTTTTGTGACAGTTACTATGTTTTGTTTTTAAAAAATTGTTGCTTTGATTTATATAACCTCTGAATACAAAGTATTACTCTGATGTTTAAAACACTGATTGACTCTACTTGTTTTAAATACTTTCTCAAG
>NW_022196905.1:167589243-167609243 GCF_008632895.1 Mastomys coucha | reverse complement strand
GCTCCCATCAAACACAGCATTATCCTAATGCGGAACATCCAGAAGAGACCACCAACGGAAAACACTTCCCTGAACGCGTGTCTCAGCAAGGTGGGGAGATCCAGGATTCTTTCCATAATCTGAAGGAGGAAAAACAAGTAGTAGACTTAGCATCTAAGATATCAAATTAAAAAGTAATATAATTTTCATATAATGTACAGATTCAGCTAAGATGAATTAGTGTTTCACACATTTAATACCAGACTTTCCAACTATGCATTTTATTTAGAAATTAGTTACTAGATTTTTTTTATAAAACAGGTCTTTTGGGGCTGGAGAGATGGCTCAGTGGTTAAGAGCACTGACTGCTCTTAACCGAAGGTCCTGAGTTCAAATCCCAGCAACCACATGGTGGCTCACAACCATCCGTAATGAGATCTGACTCCCTCTTCTGGAGTGTCTGAAGACAGCTACAGTGTACTTACATATAATAAATAAATAAATCTTTAAAACAGGTCTTTTACAGACAACTGAAAAGCAATAAAGTGTTGGGTGCCTCAGCTGCAAAACGTCGGAGCTTGCCACTAGAGATTCAACTCATGCCTGCTGTGCCTGAAACAAAGGCTCACTACTATGAGTTCCGCCTTCGAAGATTCCAGAGGAAAGTACACCTGCTGGCTGGCACGTATACAGCCTGAAGACATCTGTTGTTGACCTCCTCCCCCACTGTGGACTGTGCCTCCAGCCACTCCCCTGAGCTGAGACCTGAGGGACGCCCTGAGTCTCCACCTTCAGCCCAGCAGCCAGCTTCCCTTGGACTTCCCCCTTGACTTTGTTTGGACTCTTCCTGACTCCTCCCGAATTCCTTATGTTATTCAAATGTCATTGTAACCAGAGATTCAGTTTGCTCTCTTGTATATAAATGCTGAACCCTCAAAGTAAAGGAGAGCCTTGATTGGAAACCCTCAACTTGACTTCGTGTCCTTTTGTTCTCGAACTCTGTGTTTCAGGTCTCCTTTCTCCCTTTGGTCAAGGCAGAACCCGGTTCATGAAACTGCGGGACAGTTTCAATAAAGTATCAACATGATTAAAATGTGGGATATAGATTGAGAACATATTATCTGAAAGTCTGATATTTCAAATGCTACAGATTTTTAAGTGTTCTAAAACACACACAAAAAAAAAAACTCTAAAATCTAAAAGCTTTTGAGCCAAAGTTTTGGATTTCAAAACATGTTAAACTTGTGACTTTATGATTTTCAAATTCAGGAGGCTCTATTTGTAAAATCCATGCAAATAGTCTGAAATCTGAAAACTCTGGTCTCAAGTATTTCAGATAAGTGGTTCTATACCTAAAGTCATCCAAAACTCAAGGTACTGATCAATAATCTACTAAAATAAGCCAAGAAACTGTAAGCCAGGAATGGTGGTTCACACCTGTAACTCCCAGGCCGGCAGGCAGGAGATCAGTAATAGCTCAAGGCTAGTCTAGGCAACAGAGTAAGACCCTCTCAAAAAGCTTATGTGGGCTTATAGTCCAAGATTTGTTCCCAAGTGTCAGATTTACTATCAAGATATATCTGGGTTGGATTGAAAACCAATCAATGATTAGATGAAGTGACGTTGGGGTACCACTTCCTACCAAGCTAGAAGCAATTTAACAACAGCCTGAGTTTTTAACTACATGAAAAAGGCCTATGTGATAATAAATAAATGAATGAATAAGAAAGGCGGACTATGTACAAGTTTTATAGCACTGGGGATTGGACGTAGGCCCTTGGTAGGTAAGTGTTCTAGCCTGAGCTATATCCTTAGCTCACCTTTCACTTCTTATTCAGAGAGCATCATATCAAGTTACTAATGCTGGCCTTGAATTTGTGATCCTCCTGCCCCAGTCTCCTGAATACCTGGGATTATGTCTGTTTCACCTGACTGGGGTATTATACACTAAAAAACGAAGTAAAGTGTGAGTGTGTGTGTGTTTCATTTGTACACGCACATATCTTGGGGCTGGAGCGATGGCTGAGAGGTACACTTGCAATTATTGTTTCTAAAACACTGAGTGGCTCACGATCACCACTCCAGTTGCAGAGGTTCTGATGCCCTCTTTAGGCCTGCAAAGACACCTACGTGCACATGATGCACATGTATACATACATGCAAGCACACATATATACATAGATTAAAAACGGCTCAGTCGAAATGCAGCAAAGGAACTAAGTATGGTGTGGCACATGCCTTTAATCCCAGTACTTGGAAGCCAAAACAAGTAGAGGTCTGGGATTTCAAGACTAGCCTAGTCTACATACAAGTTCCAGACACCCAAGGCTACATAATGAGACCCTGTGTTTAAAAAAAAAAAAAAAAAAGAATAAATAAACAAACTCTGCCCTCTGGGAGAGCTAGTGATTGGCATGATGAAGGTTTAAACTTAGTCCAAAACACATACTAAGACTTTACAAGTTCAATAGCTGGTTGGAATATATCTGATTTTACAAAAGTATAAAGGCTCTCTCTGACGTTGTACCTGCTATAACATTACTTACAGATCTAGGCTGCCCTGAGAATCTCCGGTTATAATCGTTAACATCTTGACGTAATCTTACAACATCCTGAGATTGATCATCTTCACCAAATACTGTTAGGAGTAGAGTCACCTGTGTATTACAGGAAAAAGCTGTTACACCTTCTGCACCATTATTATCAGTTTTCACTTTGTGTTGTTCAAGAGAATGACAAAAGCTTCTGAATGCGTATTTCATTCATTCCTTTGAATAAAGGCAACATGGGGGAACATGTAAGTAATTACTGCCTTACAGTAAAATGTAATACAAAATGTAATTTTTAGTTCCTCCAAGATAAAATGGGTTCCACATACATATACTTACTCTAATATTTTCCTGTTCATATCAAGTGCCACAGTTCTCTGGAAAAACATATACTTGAAGGTAAAAGGATTATGGGAAAATCTTCAGTAACAAAGTAACATTAAAAATATAAACCTATCATTTTCAGAGAAAAAAAATGAAACACTTCTGACTGCTCGTTTTACTCACATTTGGCACATCTTTGAGTGCTGACACACTACAGAAACTAAAGGGTTGTACGGTCTGACTCTGAAATCAGTCCCTTTGTAATAAGGAGATGTAAGTCTTGATACTGTTATAGAACAAAGGTTAGTCTTGCTGCTTTCATGACCATGGTAAAGATGGTTAACAGTTGCCTAAAGACAATACAGGGACCTTGGAAAAATATCTATAGCTAAGAATGTAACAACCTATAAAGAATAATGTCTGATAAATACAATCAGATAAAATGGAAGGGGCTAAATCAGGTTTAGTGGGCTGGAGAGATGGCTCAGTGGGTAAGAGTGCTGAGTGCTGGCTGCTGGCTGCTCTTCCAGAAGTTCTGAGTTCAATTCCCAGGAACTATACAGTGGCTCACAACCATCTGTAATGGGATCCAATACCTCTTCGGACTTACAGAGATATGCTTGCAGACAGGGTACTAATTTACAGAGAACATAAATAAATCTTAAAAAAGAAAAAGGACAAGTTTAGTTTTGGATCATTCTAGATGTTTTTTTCCTTCCTGAGAACAAGAAGATATTTTTCAAAGTTAAAGAAAGGAGTGATTAAGTGGTAGGGACAGCAGATACAGTCACTCAGTTCCTTACCAGATTTGTTAATAAAAATGTAGTCTCTAACATAAGGCACTTATTTTAAGTCTCCAGCAAGATTTAGCCCTTAACGTCAGGACAGTCAAATCCAATCTTAAGAGATCTAACCTTCGTGGTCTTTTCGTTCTTGTAACTATTCTTTTCTCAAAGCTAATGTAAGGCTTTAGAACATGAATTGTTTCTTTAAAGTGCAGTCTTGCCAGGAATGGTGGTGTACAACTTTAATCTCAGCACTTAGGAAGCAGAGACAGGTAGATCTCTGTGAGTTCAAGGCCAGTCTGGTTTGCATAGTAAGTTCTAGGACAGCCAGGGTTGCATAGTGAGACACTGTCTCAAAACAAATGAATGAATGTAATTGAGCATCTCCTATGAGCTAGGCACTATTAGTGGTATACACATATGGAAAAAAAGATGGCACAGCCTCATTATGAATGCCTTCCACATCTGCACGAAGACAGCAGGCTGGCCTGTCACATGCACTGCAGGTGGTATCACAACTGGGCTTTCCCTTGGGAAGAATAAGGAAAGAGAATAAGAATAAGGAAAAGTCTTGAGGTACTGGTAGGAGTGTTTGGTAAGCTAATGTACAGAGAGGAGACAGGTGTGCTCTTAGTCAGCCAGCAGCCTGCCTGTTATTTCCATGGCCATTCGCCAGTCGAACAGTGCTTTCTACTGTCTTGCCTCCAAGTTAAATGACTGAAATTATGGAAGCAATGGCTACGGGACTAAGAGAGCTGCATCACCTTCCTACTCCCTAGTCGGTTTTCAGTACAACAAACACTCTAGGAAAGCCATGGGCAAAGTAAAAAAGTGGGCCGAGGGTGTGTGGAGATTGGAATAGGAATGGTCCCCATAAGCTAATATTTTTGAATGTTTGGTCATTAGAAAGTGGTACTACTTGACAGGGATTAGAAGGTGTGGCCTTGTTGGAGTAGGTGTGGCCTGCTAGAGGAAGTATGTCACTGGGGGTTGGGTTTTGGGGTTACAAATTCTCAAGTCAGGCCCAATGTCTCTCTCCCTGCTGCCTGTGGATCTGGATGTAGAACTCTCAGCTCCTTCTCCAGCACTGTGTCTTCCTGCTTGCTGCCATGCTTCCTCCCGTGATGATAATGGGCTAAACTTCTGAAACTGTAAGCAAGCCCCAACTAAATGCTTTCCTTTATAAAATTTGCTATGGTCACGGTGTCTCTTCACAGCAATAGCACACTGGATAAGACATGGTGGAACTCATTTTTTAGTTTAAGATACACTGCCTGGCCTCCATGTTTCTGGCAAAAGGTAAGAACTATTGGCAATTAGCTTATGGCAAATGAACTGCCCATGTCACACATCAAATTAGCCACAGAAACAATGTTGGAGGGACAAACCACCTTTCCTTCTAACCATGTGGGAAAAAGTAAAAAGTTCTGACATAAAGTTTGGAACTACAGAAATAAAAAAGAAACAAGAAGAAAGTCTGGCTCTCTGCTCTAACAGTAACGGGAAAATGATTGCTAAAACAAAGGAAACATGCACTATAAGAATACTTGTGTGGCTTCATTATTAAAGTTCAAAGAAAATGGGACAGGTTAAATACTTAAATATTTTTAAAAGGAACAATATATTTTTTCAAAAGAGAACAGTATGTGAGAAAAACTCACTTATCTCTTGTTTTTCACTACAACTGTAGGATTTCAAATTGAATTCCCTTTTTTATGATACCCTAGTGATTTTTTAAAATGTTTTTTTTTTTTCTTTCCACCATCTTGGCGCCGGTGGAGGCCTGCTGGGAACAGGACTTCTAAAAGCAAGTATGTCTGGAAGGCTGTGGTGCAAGGCCACTTCCGCTGGCTACAAGGGAGGTCTCCGGAACCAAAGAGAGCACACGGCTCTTCTTAAAATTGAAGGCGTTTATGCCCGAGATGAAACTGAGTTCTACTTAGGCAAGAGATGTGCATATGTGTACAAAGCAAAAAACAATACAGTGACTCCTGGAGGCAAACCAAATCAAACCAGAGTGATCTGGGGAAAAGTAACTCGGGCCCATGGAAACAGTGGTATGGTTCGCGCCAAATTCCGAAGCAACCTTCCTGCAAAGGCCACTGGACACAGAATCCGTGTGATGCTGTACCCATCCCGGATTTAAACTAATGGAGAGTAAATAAATAAAAGTAGATTTGTGCTCTTGTAAAAAAAAAATGTATTTTTTTAAAAATTTAGTGAAGTCACAGATACAGTAGGTAAAAATGCAATTTGGCTGGGAAAGTAATTCAATTTAAATTTAAAACTGCTAATACTGGGCAAGAGAGCTGGCTCAGTGGTTAAGAAAACTTCCTACTCTTGCAGAGGCCTGAGGTTCAGGTCGCAGCAGCATTATGGTAGCTCACAGTTACTTCAACCTTCAGTTGAGAGGAGCCAGTGCATTCTATGACCTCTATGTACTCTTGCATACAGGCTGTGTACTTACACTCAAGCACACACACATATAAGAAGACATTTTACTCCAAAAGAAGCCCTAATATTTATAAAATGAAACACCATAAGTGATACTTTATATCTAGAGAACACTACCGTTTGTCTACAGATAGGACAACTGATTGCACCAAGCCAGGACCCGTATCGCCAGTATGCAATTATGCAGGAACCTAGTGGAATAAGAAAACATCAATAATGAAGCTTTAAAGTTCATATTTGCTGGTCGAGTTTCCACTATATTGTTTTATTACATTGTTTATCTACATTTCTTATTAAATATTCCTTGAAAATTTTATTTCATCCAACCAAATCTTCAGGTAAATTAAAATTTGGCAATCATTCCCAACCACTAAAAAAACATTTTTACTGTGGCTACTAATTAAGCAATGGACATTTTTATATAATACAAAGCAAATATTAATCACCTCAGTTACTGAGGCCTCAGAGAAAACAGCTTCCTATGTAAAATAAACATGATACAAACTGTAAGATACTATTTGTTCCAAATGTGATGTATTGGAAAAATATTTATTTTTAGGAGTTCGCTGACCCAGCAAGGTGTGGTGACACATACCTATAATCCTAGCACTTGGGAAACAGAGACCCCTGGATTTCAAGTGAGAGGGCTCCTTGGGCTACCCAGTGAGACCCTGTCTCAACAATATCAAGGTTTAAAAAGCCAAATTAAATAACCTGTGGTGGATATAATCCCTTCACTTAGGAGGCTGGTGAGAGGGTCAGGAGTTTAAGATCAACCTCAACTACACAGAAAGTTCAAGGCCAGCCTCAGCTACATGAGCCCTTTCCTCTCTGCCACTCCAAAACCTGACAACAAATTACTCAAGTAGTGGGCACTTCCTTGATAAAATACTTAGCTTAGCTTAATGTCTGAAGTACTTGTACTAGGTAATGCTCATGAGGATGGCGGAGGTAGCTCAAGCAGTAAAGTCTTTACTGTAGAAACATGAGGACCTACCTCGGGTCTCATGATCCAGTGTAAAATAGACATCGTGGCACACACATGTGAGCCCAGTACTGGGGAGGCAAAAAGAAGAAGGATCCCTGGGGCTCACTGACCAATCAGGCTAGCCTACCTACCTGACAAGTTCCCTAATAGTAAGAAACAGGACCACCTCCCCGACCCCCAACATCAAGAAAAGGCTAGGCCTGGGAAATTGCCAAGTATGGAAAATCAGAGCAAGGAAGAGGACTTGATCCCATGCTCATTTTGTTATTGCTGTTGTTTAAATCCAGGCTCTCCAGTTTGTGCCTATGATTCCAAAGCAGAAAAGGTGGCAAGATGAAGATTCCTGGACTGTTATGACCAGCATGTCTAGCCAGATGAGCAAGCTCTAGGTTGAGTGAGAGTCTCTTCTCAAAAATAAAGTAGAGAGTGATTGAAGAAGATATTACCCCATGCATGCACACCCATCCCGCCACCCCCATACACAAAAGAAAAAGTAAAAAAGAATGGTAGACAGTATCCTGAGGACCAACACCTGAGGTTGACATAGGACTCTACAAGCACCCACATCCACACCACATCCACTTATATACCTGCATGAACATACACACACAGCAACAAAACAACCAAAGATGGCAACCCTGCTTGAAGACATAATTTATATGACTTCACAAGTGGTAGGGATACTCAGTAGATGGAACACTCAGCTTCACTCCAGTAACATGAAGGAACATTTTTACTGTCTGAAGCGTTCACAGGACCAAAGGGCTTCTTGTAGTCTAGTCAAGTACTCTAATAACTGAGCTGCATTCCCAGCCCATGTGCCTTACTCTGACCTCTCCAGGACAGAAACCAAGCGACACACTCCAATCAAGTAAAAGATAGTAAATCTTTTTGTTTGTTTGTTTTTGGTTTTTGGAGACAGGGTTTCTCTGTGTAGTCCTGGCTGTCTTGGAACTCCCTCTGTAGACCAGGTTGGCCTCGAACTCAGAAATCCACCTTCCTTTGCCTCCCAAGTGCTGGGATTAAAGGTATGCGCCACCACTGCTCAGCTTGAAGATAGTAAATCTATTTTTTTTTTTTTTAATGTATATAAGTACACCACTGCTCTCTCCAGAGACACCAGAAGAGAGCACAGGATGTATGGTTGTGAGCCACCATGTGGTTGCTAGGACTCAGGACCTCTGGAAGAGCAGTCGGTGGTCTTAACTGCTGAGCCATCTCTCCAGCCCTGAAGATAGTAAATCTTAAGTTGTCAGGAGTCTATAGTGCCAGCATGAGGGGTAGGGCACCAAGGCGTCTTGGCCAACTAGTCTAACCTAACCACTGACTTCCAGGTTGGTGGGGGTGGGGGGCAGCTGGGAGTGCTGGGGGCAGGACAGCTAGAGAGACTAAGATAAGCCAGGTGTGATGGCACATACCTTTGATCCAGCATTAGGTGGATCTCTGAGTTTGAGACCATCCTGGTCCACACAGTAAGTTCCGAAAGAGCCAGAGCTACATTAATAGAGAGACTCTTCCCCAAAAGCAAACAAACAAAAAACAACAGCCACAATTACAAAAGATGAGCAACAACACCAACCTCTACCTCAATACACGTGTGTGGACACATGGTATGTGCGTGCTCACACACATGCACACAGGTATGTATGCCCACACAAATACATGAACCTGCCTGTACACAGATAAATATGTACATGTGCATATATACACGTGTATATATACACAAAAAGAAATCAATTATTAGTATTATTATTTTCATCTCAAACTATGTCTTAGCTGTATCTATGACCTTTTTAACCCAAAATTCAGCCTATTTTGACAAACACTACATTCATTTAATCTCAAGTATCATTTCCTCTAACTAGAGTGTGGGTGTTCTTATTTTATATAACACCTTATTTTCTGTAATTATGTAACACCACTTGTCTTCACTGAAAAACTATGACTCAGCAGATTAAATGCTTCAGTTCATCTGCTACTTGATGTCTGATGTTGTCTTACTCAAAAGTATGAGAAAAGTGGAGTGAGAGAGGACTGAACTTTCATCTGGGTCACAATCGCTCTCAATCTATTTAGTTGCAAAAAGGAGAACAAAATCTCAGGCTTGAGAGAGAGTTAAATAATGTAGATTATGGATGCAAATAAGATGATTCTTTTGCAGCTTATTGGAACTTACTGTAATGGAGCAGAGGTGTTATGCTACATAAAGAAAGACTGAGCTGGGTTAGTGAGATGGCTCAGCAGTTAAGAGCGCTGACTGCTTGCTCTTCTGGAGGTCATGAGTTCGGATGCCAGCGACCACATGGTGGCTCATAACCATCCATAATAAGAAACAAATAAAAAGCCTATGGGCCAGAGCAAGCTGGGCTGGATTGAGTGGGGCTGGAGCAAGAAGGAGAAGGGGGGGTTGAGGGAGTGGGGGTGGAAGAATTACTGAGCTAAGAGTTCTTGACACATGTAGTGTTAACATACTTGATCTACTGTCCAGAGAAAATTTTTTGAGAAATTACGTAAGAAGTTGTTTACCTTTAGATCTACTAAACAAAGTAAATAAATGTAACATGGCTTAGTTGGCAGGGGTATCTTAGCATGCACAAGGCCTTGGGTTATCAATACTCCTTAGCACATAAACTAGGCATGGTAGTGCATGCCTGAAATCTCAGCACCTGGAAGGCAATGTGGATCAGAAGTTCAAGGTCATCCTGGGCTACATAGCACATTTGAGGCCAATCTAGGATACCTGAGCCACATCTCAAAAGACAGACGCACCTACCAAGTAGAGCAGGATATCAGAAGCAATCTACCCTATTACCTCAGACCCAGAGGTAAAAGCAAGAACACAATACAACTATCTTTCAATTGACAGGATTATCCACCCAGTGAATTAGCTAAGCCTGAGTTGGCAAATAAGTTCATTTTGCCTGCCAAGCCTTACACAGTGCCAACACCTGCCCAGAGGATGATTAAGGCCATGTTTAGATTCAGGAAAAGAAGGTCAAATGTATCAGGAATGCCTACTACACTTTTGAGAGTGGGAAGATTTCTGTCTCTCCTGACGGCCATTAACTTCCCTCTCCCAACTGACTTTTGACTGCTGTTTTTCAGCAATCCAAAAGATAATTAATAGACTGATACTGGGCTGGGCAGTGGCCTCAGTGAACAAAGCCTTGGCCACATAAGCCTGTGGACCTGAGTTCAGAGCTCTAGACTCTATGAAGGCCGGATGCAGTGGCTGTAATCTCAGTGCTCTCAAGACTGGATGCAGACACAGAAGAAATGGAGACATCTGGCACATGCAGAGGTGAACAAGAAATCCTTTCTTTTTTCTTTTCTTTTTTTTTCAACTCATAAAGATTATTTCTTTTTATTTATTTATTTTTTCTTTTTGTTACACGCCAGATTTTATTCCCCTCCTGGTCCACCCTCCAACTGTTCCACATCCCATACGTCCTCCCTGTTCCCCTGTCTCCACAAGGATGTCCCCACCTTCCCACCTCCACCCCACCAGACCTCTAAACTCCCTGGGGCCTCCAGTCTCTTGAGAGTTAGGTGCATCGTCTCTAACTGACCCTAAGGAAATTGTTTCTTAAGGAAAAAGGCAAGGACTTACATGTAGATTCGTCAACCTATACATACTATGACATCTGGCCACAGAAGATCTAAACCAAAACAAAAAAATAAATAAATAAAAAAAGAAAAGCTGAGAGATCATTAGCAGAGCTCAGAGAAGGGCTAGGCAAAGTTCCTAAGAGAAGAGCTGTCCTCCCTTGTCAACAGTGAGTATTACATTTTAACAGATAACTCAGTGTTGCGTCGTATGTTAGGTATGGGGGGAAAAAAACCTTAGTGAAGTTGGGCACGGTGGTGCACACCTGTAGTCTCAACATTTTGGAGGTTCATGTAGGAGGAATGCCAGTTCAGTGTCTGGCTGATGTACAAAGCAATATATTGTCTTTAAAAAAAAAAAAACAATCAAAACTAACACCATGGCTGGGTCTGATGGTAAATGCCTTTAGTCTTAGCATTTAGAAGGCAAAAGGAGGTGAATCTCTGGAAATGATGCAAGCCTGGTCACATAGCAAGTTCTAGGCCAACCAGGGCTGCAAGGTGAAACCCAGTCTTTAAGAACAAAACCTTGGAGAGTTTAAAATTAATGGTTGCAGGAAGGTAGAGCTAGATTCATTATAATAATTACAATGTATGGAAAACTCAGCATTGCAAGGCAGGGATTTCAAATGTTCAACCCCAGCAATATCAATAATACATCTGCAAGAATTCCATGAAGTTAACAAAAGACACAAAAGGGAGGACACTAATAAAGGATCATTATACGCTATTTTAAATTAGTCTTTAAAATTGAGAACATATGGGAATATTTAAGACCAATCTTAATTGTATATACTAAGCGATTGAATGCTTCTAATATCCTATTCGTTAGCCATTTTTATTTAGTATCTGTAGGTTCAAAGATAAAACATAAAAAGAAAAACACTTTGTTATTCAACTTGCAACTAACAGAAAGGACTGTCACTGAAAAGTAGGCCTAATGACTGGCCATATCTAAGTTAAGAGGAGTTCTTAGTGTTCATCATCCTGTAAGCCACCAATTGCAGCAGAATTAAGCATAGAGATTAAAGCTAGCTCTAGGTTGCTCTCAGCTGGGTTACCCATTACAAAACTTCTTGTGCTGGGCAGTGGTGGTGCAAGCCTTTATTCCCAGCACTTGGGAGGTAGAGGCAGAGGCAGGTGGACCTCTGAGTTCAAGGCCAGCCTGGTCTACAGAGTGAGTTCCAAGACAGCCAGGGCTACACAGAGAAACCCTGTCTCGAGAAAAAAAACCAAAAAACAAAACAAAAAACAAAAAACTGCCTTCTCTGAGCCTCAGTTTCTGATTTGTGGGGTTGGATAAGATTAAGTATTAACCTTCCTGTACAGTGGGCACATCCCAATCTTGTAAGGTCATAAAAAATATTAATTACTCTCTGAAATCTTTCTGGGGGAAACACAATGAGTAGAAGGTACCTCTTGTTGATACTAAATGTGAATATATTCCCTCTTTAAGCTGGTATGTGTTCTAGGTTTCGAATTTGTATCTCCAGCACCTGAAGGTTACACAGAAAGAGTAAAGACAGGTGGTAGAGGTTTGTGGCTTAGTTCTTGAGACAAGAATCTTGCCATGGAAATCTGAATAACATGAAAAACTGACAAAAGTTGAGAAGGACACAGTGGGCACATAATGTTACTTGCAAACTTGAACTATTCTTCCAAGAAACACATTGCTAATGATCTAGAAGTTTATTGAGTTTTATTTTTTTTTCTAAATCTTGGACCCCACAAATGCTAACACACTAAACAGAAAATAAATTATGATTTAGTACCTGTCTCTGTGTGTATACAACCACATGCATGGGAATATACTTTTTTTATTTTTGGAGACTGGGTCTCAAGTAACCCAAGCTGGTCTTGAACTTGCCTTCTAGCTGAGGGTGTCTTTGAATTCCTGATCTTCCTTCTTCCACTGGGTACTAGGATACAGGCATATGCCACCATACCTGGCTTATACAATCCTGGGGATCAAGCCCAAAGGCCCAGCCTGCGTGATAGGCAGGCACTCTACCAACTGAGCAACATCCTCAGACCTTAGAACATAACATACTACAAAATATACTATCATTTGGGGGGCAACAAGAGCAGGACTTTCAAAGCAATCTACTTATCTCGGAAAATAAATATGATAAGAAGATATGAGCAATCTAGCCCACTAACAATCCACATAGGTCTTGTGCTAGTTACTTCAACCAAGTCTGCTATCTTTTGCTCACCACAAAAGAGATGGCCACAGTTTGTTTCAACCGGAAAGGAGGCTTGATGCAAGCAGATTGGACAGTACATCTCAGTGTAGAACTGCTGTCGGGCAGGAGCAGGGACATCCTGGTGAGAGAGAGGACACAGACATCTCTCAAAACAGAAGTTACACATGCACAATAGTTTAAGATAATGCAAGCCTGAGAAGTCTGCAAAGATATTATTTTATTTTAATAAGTGTCCTTCACTTTCCTCCCTATACACAACTTGAAAACAAAATGTAGATTAACTCAAAGCTAGCTTTTTTACTTTATTAAAATGCATATATTATTTTGAATTCTACAAGCTACTATACAAACTAGAGAATCAGAAACACACTGCTTCAGTGTAACTCAGTGGGAGAAAGAACACCTACTTGGCATGCATGAGGCCCTGGGTCTGATCCTCAATACCATCAAAAGAGAAAAAATAGCAAACTATCATTCTTAATATACACTTTAAATTTTTTTAACATTTTAAACAACTTTTTTGGATTTTAAAACAGAGCCTTCCTTTGTAGCCCCTGTCAGACCTGGACCTTACTGCAGCAGTTCTACCCAGCTTCTAGCATTACCAGAATATGTCTGGCGTCATCTCTTATGTCCTTTTCATTGAACACCTGTCCCCTGTTAAGTTCTGCACATCTGATCTGTCTTCCACAGGAGTTAAACTTCCAGTTAAGATTATTTGCTCATTTCACAAGTAGGAAAAAATGAACACTTTTGATAACTTGAATTTGGTCCTTTGCAAAGTCATCCTGGTAAATGTTAATCTGCTTTCCACTGTACATGTCTGTAATCCCAACAGCTAGGATGTGGGGGCAGGAAGGTAAGATTTCCAAGTTACCCTTGGCTACCTAACAAGTTCCAGGGTTGGGCTACAATGAGACCTTGTCTCAAAAACCACAAACTAAGCAAATATATAACGTATGCATATTCCTTGGCTGTATCACTGTTGTGATCAGATAGTAGTGTTAAGAGAAATTATAGTACAAGTAGCACACATCAAATATGATTCTGGACTAAAAATGCCATGAGGGCAAAACTCCACTTATAGGATTCACTGTAGTACCTAAGGACCCAGAAAACTATCTAGCACTAGCACAAAACGAACCCCTTCATCAAGGGCTGGAAAGCTGTTCTGCAGTTTAGGGCATGACCTGTTCTTGCACTTCATGCATTTGGTGCCAGCATCCTCATGATGGCTCACAATCGCCTCTCACTCTAGTTGCAGGGCTCTAACATCTTCTGGATTCTACAGCACCAGGCACATACACGATGCACATACATTAGGCAAAGCACTCATCTACATACAATAAGTAGGTATTAAACTTTTAAAAATAAAATTATCATAGAAATCAAAAGTAGTAAATATAAACTTAATTATAAAATGAATTAAAGAATTTTTAATACAATGCTAAGATACTATAATTAGAATTTTTATTTCTTAAAACAGCACTAATTACTAAAATAATTGAAGGTAACATTGTCATTCCAGTGTTATTACAAAATGAAAATATTAAAATATTTAAATATTGCCAGGCAATGTTGGCATACTCATGAGGAAGAGGCAGGCAGATCTACATGAGCTGGAGACCAGGCTGGACAGCCAGGGCTACACAGAGAAACCCTGCCTCAAAAAAAAAAAAAAAAAAAAAAAAAAAAAAAAAAAAAAAAAAAAAATTAATTAATATTAAAACATAAACTTCCACCTTTCTTGATGTTTTTTAAAGAATATAACAACAAAAGCCTAACAGAATAGCTCATATCTATAACCCCAGTATTAGGGAAGCAGAGGCAAGTATGTCTCTATGACTTTAAGGCTAATTTGGTCTACACAGCAAGTTCCAGACCAGCCAGGACCATATGATTCTGTCTCAATTTAACAAAAAAGAGAAAAAAAACAAGAGAAAAGAAAGAAAAAAGGAAGTTTCTTTTTTTTTTTTTTTGGTTTTGTTGAGACAGGGTTTTTTCTCTGTGTAGCCCTGGCTGTCCTGGAACTTACTCTGTAGACCAGGCTGGCCTCGAACTCAGAAATCCGTCTGCCTCTGCCTCCCAAGTGCTGGGATTAAAGGTGTGCGCCACCACCACTTGGCAAAAAGGAAGTTTCTATTTCATTTCAGTTAAAGTCAAACAACAAATACAAAAATTGTTCTCTTTTAGAACAAGTTAATAAGAACCATGCACGTCACTGTAACTGGACTCCTGGCTACTCCGGGCTCTTCCTTCTTCCACCCTCCAACCCTAACACTAGGTAGGAGAGAAAAAGGGTTAGGGCGATGCTATCGCTAGACTACTTCCTGGCTGATTAGGGCGTCAAGTTCCTTGGGACAAATTTGATCTTCTCTGTCCGGACATCTCATTTCTTCTTTTCTTCTCTTTGCACCCGACTGCTTGACAAGCTGCAACCAACAGCATCCAGCCACCAACTAGCCAACCAGCAGCCATCTATGGGGCTCTAGCATTTAGACACCCTCTGAAGAGTCCCCAGAATTCCAAACATCACACAGCTGCTGTCATAACCATGCCTCTGCTTAAATCAATGCAAATCATAGAATGTGGAGAATGTGAAGTAGCACCATATCCCACACCTACGGTTGAAGTGAAAACATATTCCCAGAATATTTCTATGTTTTTCAAAGAAACCAAAATTCTCACTGCATGTACTGTATAGATTAGGACTAGTCAACATGCTGCTGGGCTGATGGCTCTTGCCAGTAGTTCCAGCACTAGAGGTTCTAGTGGTCTGAATGAGAATGGTCATAAAAAATTTGAGTGCTACGGCTCTGGCCAGTGGAATTGTTTTGGGAAGGATTAGATTTGGCCTTGCTGTCACTCAGGCTGGGCTCTGAGGTTTCAAAAGCCCACCTGAAGCCCAATCTCTCACTCTGCCTCCAACTTATGGACACGATGTAAGCTCTCAGCTACTGCTCCAGAGCCATGCCTCCTGTCTGCTGCCACGCTCCCTACCATGACAACAATGAACTAACTCTCTCAAACAGTAGGCATGCCCTCAGTCAAACGCATTATTTTATGAGTTGCCTGTAACTGGACTTAAGTTACAGCAATAGAAAAGTAACTACGACAGAGGTAGAGTCAGGAAGATTGGGAATTTAAGATCATTCTCAGCTACCCAACAAGTTCCAGGCCAGACTGGAATACATGGGATTGCCTTACTGTCTGCCCAATCCCCTCAAAAGAAGAAAATGTGCTTAATCTGAAAATATATAATCTGAAGAACAATATAATATAAGGAGTAAAGTAGCTGATGTTTCTTAAAGTTACTTTCTAATGTCTTATTACCACTTCCTATAATAGGAAACTACGACATCCCCTCATATAAATATATATATACTACATCACCATACCTGCTCTGTTTGAAATTGTTCTCGAAGCACTCTGACTAGCTCTTGGTTTTCTGGATGAATGTTCTGCTGTACATTTCTGTTGGATAGAATTTATAGTTAGATTGACCGATCTGCTTTATTAGTCTAATTTTTGACGCTGAACTATTGACAAGCAAGGGTTGATGAGATGGTTCTGTGGATGCAGGCACTTGCGTGCAAGCCTGACAACCTGAGTTCAATCACCAGAACTCATGTCAAGGTGGAAACAGAGAACTGATTCTACAAAGCTGTCCTCTGACTTTCACATGCACATCATGGCAGGCATCCAACACTATTAATAATAATTTAAAAAAATTAAACCTCATTTGTTTGTGATGTACATTTATGCATATGAGTATGGGTGTGTGTGCTATGACACATGTATGGAGAGCAGAGTGTAATTTACAGGAGTTGTGTCTCTCCTACTGTGTGAGTTCTGGGACTAAACTCAAGGGATCAGGTATGGCAACAGTATTTACCCACAGACCAGTCATCCTGGCCAATAAGTAATTTTTTTTTTTTTTAAATTTAGAAAAAGAACTACATGGGGTCTGGAAAGATGGTTTAATGGTTAAATACACTGGCTGCTCTCCCAGAGGTCTTGAGTTCAGTTCCCAGCAACCACATGGTGGTTCATAACCCATCTATAATGAGAGCTGATACGTTCTTCTGGTATGCAGGCATACACGCAGATAAAGTACTCATATATATATATATATATATATATATATATATATATATAATATACATATATATATATATATAATACTTAAGTACTTTCTTTTAATCTTTAAAAGAAAGAAAGAAAAAGAACTACTGGTGACTTAATGTAACAAGTGTAACTGATGATACACACCTGCACTCCAACCCCACAACTGTGCATTCTATTCTAGGCTCCTCTGTGACAACTTCCTCCCAAATCTGTGATCATCAGCTGACTTCAGGTTTAAATGATAAATGATAAAATCCAGATGCCCAGTATCTTAGGAATTTATTACAAGCTAATAAGTAATATATAGAACAATTAACACATTTCTTTCATGAAGTTTCTTTAACATAAGCAATTAGAAAATTATACATCTGAATACTTTTCCACATCTAATTGGGTCTTTCTCCTAATTTTTCATGTTTAAGGAGAAGGGAAGACAGCAGAAGTTAAAATTATGTATATAATAACTGTGCTGATTGGTTTTTGTCAAACTGACACAAACCTAGATATATCTGGGAAGAGAGAATCTTAACTAAGAAAAATGCTTCTATAAGATTGGCCAGTAGGAAAGATTATAGGGCATTTTCTTAATTAATAATTGATGTCCAACTCACTATGGATGGTGCTACCCTGGTCCTGGATGGTATAAGAAAGCCAGCTAAGCAAGCCATGAGGAACAAGCCAGTAGGCAGTGTTCCCCATGGCCTCTGCTTCAGTTCCTGCCCTGAGCTCCTTCTTGATTTCTCTCAGTAATGGAATATATATAACCTGAGAGCTGCAAAAAGAAACTCTTACTTCACAAGTTGCTTTTGGTCATGGTCTTTATCACAGTAAGGGAAAGCAATCTAAGACATGAGCATACCATTTAAAAACTACAATGGAAAATCAGAAGCAAGAAGTTGTCGGCTATAAGAAAAAGAGATTAGGCCAGGAGAGCATCGGTATTGGTGATGAGGTGGGGGTTTTGTTCTTATTTGTGTTTGTTTTCTCTCATTTTTCCATTTAATTATTTTGGATATATTATCCATATCACCCATTAGCTAGTAGATTAAATTATAAAAAATTTTAAACTAGGATACTCATAGGAAATATTACTATTTTAGTCAAAATGGAAACTGAATTTAAATATTCTCAGGTAAGTCAGGAAAAAAATAAGGTAGCATTCAAAGCTCAATGGAAAATAAAATATTTTAGCCACTGAGACCACCTATGACTAGAAAGAATTAGTCATCGACCTTTAGAAATACTCAGTACTTGAAGTCATTTACTTTTTAGTCTCACCTGAGAAGTGCATACAGGAGAGTAGCGATCAAAGCAAAGCTGACCACCACTGCCACAAGTACTTGGTCACTTACTCCTTCTATAACTGAATCATCCTGCTGCAAACTTTGAACTTCACTGTAGTATTTGGCCATTACAGGTCTAAAATATGAAGAAGTGAAAATGAAATATATCGATAAGAGCAATGTAAGGATGGCTTATGTCTAGCATACATAACATTTACATAGCATGCTCTTTAATACATGCACCATTAAGAACAGCTCCAGTTATGGTTCTCCTACTGATGAGTTTTGTTTTGTTTGTTAATTTGCCAGAATCTTTATTTGGGGGGAGACAAAATACCATTTTCTTTAAGGTAAACAACTACTTTATCATCCATGTACATATTTTTAAAGTAAAATTTTTAAAAATACCTTTTCTGAATGGCTGGAGACGTAGTTCAGTTGGTAGAATAGTTGCCTACCATATACAAAGTTCTGGGGTTGCTCTCTTAAGCTTTGTAAAACTGAGTGTAATCATGTATTGTGTATGGAGGCCAAGACAAGAGGATCACTGCAGGTTCAAAGCCAGGTTGGATTACTAGGTGGGGGCAGAGGGGGTATTACTGAAATAAAACCTTGATTCTGTTTAGGGTTAGTTCCTTTAAGGAAAAGAATACTCTTCTACCCTGGTTGCTCATTTCTAACCCAATATCAAGTAAAGTATCCAAACAGATCTCATCCCCGTCTTAGCATAAAAGAGTTACCCAGCACGTGCTCGGCACACACAACTTAGTGACTCACCAAGCTTAGAGTACTAGTAATTTGAAAAGCGGAATTCACTTAGGCAGCAAGCCTTTTATCTTTCTAGTGAATCCATTTGAATTAATGCAAGTCTAGAGTTGAAAGCTATTAGCCAAACCTGAATGAAGCTTGGCTTATGCTTCAAAACCCCTTGACTGACAAGGCATAAAGGAATCACTTTGAGAGTACATATATGCAGTAAAGAAGGAAGACTCCTTCCCAAATTCTGGAGAAAAATGATAGTACCCAATACTACAAGCATGGGAGGAGACAACCCAACTACACTGTAGGCTAATCACAGGTAACTCTCCCCAACACCTCAATGAAAAAAGCTCAAAGCCTTATATGGGAACCAAAGGGAAATGATAGGAATATTCAATTAAGTATGTAATAGTATAAATAAGATTCTGAATTTATGTACATTATTGGACTGAAAGGTTTTATCGAGGGCTGAGGACCTACCGCAGATGACAGAGTGCTTGTCCAGCATTCAATTTCAATCCCTACCACAAAATAAAGTGGTCCACACCTGGAATCCCAGCACTTGGGAAGTAGAGATGGGAGGATCAAATAATTCAAGGTCATACTTGGCAACACAGCAAGACACAACTAATACTAGTTTAGGATGCATATGCCTCTGTCTTGAACAGTTCTATCCAAAATCATGACTTTGATCTCTCTTAAGAAGAAAATACTAAGTGTGAAAAACCACTACTCTTGAAATGGATCTGAATTAGCTGCTAGTCAATTATCTCTTGTGGGAGAAACCTAAGCAAAGAAATGTATCAAGGGTAGGTTTCATCAACTTTATGTAGAGTGCCAGCCTGAAATACAAGGAACTCTTAAGGACAGGTTTCAAATTTCCACTGTAAAATTCTCATTATGAAACTACATACAAGGAAAGAGAGACAGAGAAACAG
>NW_022196905.1:167582346-167589187 GCF_008632895.1 Mastomys coucha | reverse complement strand
GGGGGGGAGTGCAAGTGAGCTCTACTTTTGCTTTCATTTAAAAACATGGTTTGGTGAGATGGCTCAGCGGGTAAGAGTACTGACTGCTCTTCTGAAGGCCTTGAGTTCAAATCCCAGCAACCACATGGTGGCTCACAACCATCCATAATGAGATCTGAAGCTCTCTTCTGGTGAGTCTGAAGACAGCTACCGTGTACTTATTTGGGCTGGAGCGAGCGGGTTGACCAGAGTGAGCAGGGTTGACGGGAGCAATCAGAGGTACTAAATTTAATTCCCAGCAACCACATGAAGGCTCACGACCATCTGTACAGTTACAGCGTACTCATATACATAAAATAAATAAATCTTTTTTTTTAAAAAAAAAAGCTATTTAAAAAAGAAAAGAAAAAAGAAAAACAGCCACATGAACTGCCAGCTGAGGCTGGGGAGGAAAGCATTTGAAATCTAAGAATAGGCCAGACAATCAGTGTAAGGCTTTTCCTTTATTAAGTATTCTCTTTTTAAATTAGAAATGCTATGGCTGCGATCGAAGTCCTAGAGACAGGGCCAGAAATGTAGCTTAGTTGATACAGTGCTTGCTTAGCATGCATAAAGCTCTGGGTTTCATTACTAGCACCACACAGACATACTGGGAAGGTAGAGAAAGGAGGTTCAGAAGTTCAAGGCTATCCTTGGCTACATAAGAAGTTCGAGATCAGCCTGGACTACATAAGACTTGTCTCAAAATAATGTATGGATGTGTAGGCAGGGTATGGTGGTGCATGTCTTTGATCCCAGCAATCAGATGGTAAAGGCAGGCAGATCTCTGTGATTTGGGGAGGGCTGGGTCTAAATAGTAAGTTCTAGAACAGCCACAGTTATGTAGAGAAACCCTGTCTCAAAAACAAAAAACAAACAAACAAAAAACAAACAAACAAGAAAAAACAGAGAAAGCAGTGCTTTGCAAGCCAAGTGCATCGGCTGAGACTTATAGTATCATTACTCATTTTTCCTATGCTATCCCTCACACAGTCTAACTTTCAGAAACGGGATAACTGAAGGCATGAGATGGACATGTAAGCAACACCATGTGTCAGGTACCACCTACCCAGCACAGACTAATACATGACTTATTCCTGAAAGTAGAAAGGGAGCTATCTTATTAGTTTATTGGACTAAATTTAAAGTGTAAGGACACAGGGCATATTAAAGTCATATCAGAGAAACAAGGAACAAGAACTTGAGCAAATGCTCTCCCCTGGAGCCAATAAATAGACACCTAACACTGGGATGCCGTGGTGCTGGTGTTTGAATCAAAGATCAACAAAGGACTCCCTAGTTGTCTCTGGAGAATTGTCTTGGCTTGAACCCATTATCAACACCGCCAGCCTATTCCTCTACCTGAACCTACGCAGGACCCACCATTTCCTGAGCGCTGTTTGGCTTTTTACCTTGCAAACGGACTATAGCCCCACCCTTAGACCCTGACTCTAGCAGCTCCTTCCTTGCACTGGTCTGGTAAATTACCTATCAGCAGTTTCTCTCAGGCCCTTTCTGAAATCTTTGGAACTCCAATGCAGTCTCACTAACGGTAAAACACACACACACACACACACACACACACACACACACACAGAGTTACCTATGCCTGTGATATATTGTAGGACAGTTAATGTTACTAATTAAGACTGGAATAAAAGAACCTACTTTTGTCTCAGCCATATTATTAAAGTAGGTAGGATTATATAACAAATGTCACTGAACCTTGTGTATTTATTGTTATTCAATAAAGTCTGATTTTTGGAATGACACATGCTCATCTGTTTCTGACATGTGTGCTCACACCAAATCCAGAATTTGCCGTATGGAACAGCATGTTCCCCTGAACTCAGACTGCTGTAGCTGAGAACTAACCTCCACCTGGGCTAGGCCTACAAAGGCAGCTCAGAAAAGTCCCAACTCAGCTCTCTTGGGTCTTTCTGTAACACTGTCATAGAAAGGGCTACCCTTTCCTAGTAGGAATACTAGGATTTCCCCTAACAAAGGAAAAATGGCCTCCTTCCCCACTGGTCCCCCGAGGTTCATGTAGCATCCTTATGGTCAGATGGCTTCTGTAATCACTTTCAAGGAGTTCTTAACATCACTTCTGCCCCGAAAAGTAATTAAAGCACAAAATAAACCAGTAATGCTACATAGGGCATAAAAGCATCGTGGACTCACAGATTTGACAAGACATACTTTAAATCAACCGTATCACAGCTTTGAAAGCTGAAGGAGCTGGAGTAAAAGTGGTTACTGTACAGAGACCACGGTCCCTCCAACATGTGCATTGGTAAAGACGAGGCTGAGGTCAATGTACCATGCACTTACTATCTGCTTACCTAATAAGTGTTAGTCACTGAAAGGTGACACCAGTTCTACAGAAACATTTCAGCATGGAATGCTGGACCTCTAGTCTAACAAAGATCCAGAGGCACCCACATAGATGCCATAAGAACAGGAGATTCAAAGTCAGGATTTCTAAAGGTATTTCTGCCCCTGTTAAGAAGAATATTTGCAGGGAAAGCCTTTGAGAAGGTTTCAGATGACTTTTTATTGTTTATTTATTTGTTTATTTTTGGACCAGAGATTGGACTCAGGCCCCGATATTTGCTAGGGTAATGAATCTAGCACCACAATGTACTCAGTCCAAGATTACATGTGATCGCCAAGCAGTAGTCGATAAAAGGATCATTTGAAAGGCGGTAGTAAGCCTTTGATCCCAGCAATCGGGAAGCAGAGGCAGGCAGATCTCTGAGTTTGAGGCCAGCCTGGTCTGCAGAGCTAGTTCCAGAATAGCCAGGGCTACACACACACACACACACACACACACACACACACACACACACACACACAAATACACCAAGCAAGCAAAACAAAACAAAACAAAAACTCAATGTTTTTTGGAAGTTCTAAAAGCTCAGTGAAAAAACCGACTTCTAAGGGGAAAGGAGAAGTCTCCAGGAACTGCCAAAAAAAAAAAAAAAAAAAGTGAAGGTATGTCCTGGGAAGTTAAATTCCCAAACACTGCTAATCAAAATTTGCATGACCTGGTAGTTATGCATACCTTTGAATCCACAATTCTCCTAGGACTCCAAATCATATATCTTGTATCGTGTTCTCTTGGAAACGCCAATATCTTTGCATTAAGGTCCAGGTGGAAGAATGTTTACTATAACATTATTCTTAGACGCCCTAAACTGGAACAAAGTGTACATCAATAGTAGAACGGGTACAGGACTGTAGTAGTCACACAATAGGATATTAGACAATCATGGGATTTTTGCAGATAATTTAATATTATTTAAAAGCCCAAACCACAATACATATCCATTCATAAAAGTTCACAATCAAACAAAGGAGAATCATACTACATGCATATTCATCTGGTAAAAAAGCTAAAAGGGAAAGTAATAAAGTGCCTGTCACAAAAATCAGGCCAGAAATGGTATGGATGGAAGAACTCTCTGGAACGTGGCAATTCATTTTATTAATATTCCTCAAACATGTTCTGCTACGCACTGTTCTGCACGCAGCTTAAAAACGCATATGAATCCCTACAATGCCTGTATAAAAAATAAATAAAAATAAAAATCGAAAGTCGGGACAAGGATGCACCTCCCCGGAGCCAACTCCCAACACAAGAAACAGGCCTTAGGAACAGTAGGGGTCCTTACGCGCTGGGGAACTGGCGTCCACCCTCCCTCACTTCGGGTAAAGTTTTGTGGGAGAAGGGGGCTCCAAGGAGGAACGCCCGGCTCGCTGCAGCCGGGCCAAACCGGTCCACTGCTACCGAGACGCGCCCACGTCAGCCGTTCCACCTTCGCCCTGCGCCTCCGGGCCGGCTCCGGCGATTCAGGGCAGAGCCCAGGCTTCCGGAGGGAAGCGGCGCGCGGAGCCCACCCTCGCGCGGCCCCGCTGCGCCCCTCCGCGCCGAGCGCCGCCCGTCCCGGCCGTCTGCGGCCAGTGCGGGGGCGTGGCCTGGCGCACGCCCGCGGCCGGCCGGAGAAGGGGGCGCGTACCTCGTCGCGGTCGGCGGAGGAACTACCGTACCAGTCCGCGGGTCAGAACAGACTTCATTTCCGGGGACGACCCAGCTACTCCTCCCGGGCAACTGCAGGCGGCTTCTTAAAGCGAGAGCGCCAGCGTCGGCGCACGCGCACTGCGGCGCCCCAGCGAGGGCGAGCAGACGGGCGGAGAACGAACGCCGCCCGCCGGCGCAGGGCCTGCCTAGGGCGCGCGCCCGCGGGGGCGCGCCTGGAGGGGCGGGGCTGAGCGAGCGCGAGCGTGCGCAGTGGCGCTCGCACGGGAGGGCGTGGGCTGGCGGCGCCGGGGGCGCGCAGGGAGCGCGCGGCCCCGAGCGAGGGAAGGAGGGGCCGGTGACAGTGTGGAGCGATTGCCAGCGTCCGCGCCCCGGGAGCGGCCGGACGGAAGAGAAGGTTCGCCAGACGCCGGTCGGCTGCCTGACCCTTCGGACTCAACCCCGAGCCGAGCGGCCGCGGCTTCTGGTTGGTCGAGGAGACGCTGCGGGCCCCCTCAGGAAGATGTTTAACGTGGAATCGGTGGAGCGGGTGGAGCTGTGCGAGAGCCTGCTCACTTGGGTACGTGGTGGGCAGCGGGCCGGTGGGGGAAAACTCCGCAACCTTCCGCGGGCTCCGGTGCTCGTCCCGGGGGGCGAGCGCCCGGGGCGACCTGCCGTCACATCCGGGGCTTGGGACGGGCGGAGCTGAGGAGCCGGTGCGGCCGCGTCTACACCCGCGGCCGGGTCAGGGTCAGCTGGGAGCGGCCGGGCTCAGGCAGGCTGGGCCCTGGGTCCGGGAGGAACTTGTCCGGCCTGAGATGTTGGCTGCTGTCCGAGAGGAAACCTGCCCGGTGGGGGCTAATGATGGGGTGCAGGCGACACTGTAATTAGGACTGTTTGCCTTGATGAGGCGCTGGCGTTTCGCTCCCAAGCTCCCAGGGATCCAGAGCGTCGGTTCTGCCTGGGCGCCCGGTAGAGGCACTCGGGACCCCTAGTTAGGAGGCTGCTCGCCTTTGTTGTAGCGTTCAGCCAGGATGGAGTGTAGCCCCTGGAGGGATGGATGAAGCCCTGCCCATTGGAAAATAGTACATTGGCGGGGTGGCTAGACAAAACATGAAGAATCACTCAGAGGCAAAACATTTAAAACGCGAGATGCATTTTGACTGTTAGAAACGATATGATGGCACCTACATAAAAGGAACCCAGGATTAAAAAAATTTTGAACTGGAAAATGTTAAGGATTTAGTAATGGAACTGAAACACATTTTTAAAGCACCATGAGATTCTAATTTGGAATTGATGAGAGTTAAGGTTATCGAATTTTAAAGTAAATATGCAGGATTTTAATGTCAATAAAATCATGTCATGGCTTAAGCGACCTTTTTCAATAGCTGGACGGTTCAACCGTGTTTGTTTCTGGTTTTCATATGCTGGTTGGAGGTGGATACAGGCACGTATGCAGAGCCATGGGATAAACCAAGAGTTCCACCAGGAACATTCATTTTACTTACTGCTAAAAATGTTAACTGTCCTTTTTAGAAGAACCCAGATACATTTACAGTGGTTACTATGACACATGTTAATTTTGTTTGCATATTGGGGGAAATGGTGGTAATAGGGCCTCCTGCATTGTAAGCGAAGGCTCTACCACTGAGATATTCATCTCCCCATCTTAGTCACTTTAAAGGTAAAATGCAAATAGCAAAAAATTCTATTGACCAGGGTCGGTCTTGGGTTAGAGGTTCAAATCTCTGGAAGGTTGCCATCACTGTTTTGTGCAGGAACACTGCAGAGAAGTTTGAGAACTGTTAACTTAGGCTGGTTGTAATAAATTTAAGAAAAGTAGAATCTACAGATGTGCGTGCATTTGAGATAGGATCTTGCTATGTGGCCCATTTTGACTTCAAACTATGATCTTGAATTTGTAGCAGTCTGCCTGCATCACTACACCCAGCTTAAGTTTTTTATAAACTGGGTATGTCATGAATCTGATTGTATCCTTTGAAGCAGCCTTTGTACAATGTAGACCTTTTTGGTTTGGTTTTGTGTGAGATCATTCTTGTAATTTCAGATCACTAGAAATAATGCAGTTACATACTCAGTAAGTTCTAACTTCAGCCTGAAGGTAGGCTGCACTGCTATGCTTCAGCCAGAGAATGGTGATAGCTTACACAATGGAGCTACATCTCAGCTCAGTTTCAGTTATTTAAACCAGAAAGACTTTTGAAAAGATAGGAAATGTTTCATGCCCTGTCAGTATGTAACAAGCTAGCCCAACAGAATGTGCTTAAAAGTTAAACCTTCTCTCCTCTTCCTACCCCTGTGAAGCAAAATATATTCCTGCCTGATTGGGGGAGCAAAACAAAACACAAAACCTATGGGATTACATCTGTCAGTCCCCTTTAAAAAGTTACCCTGTGTGTAACTGTGATGTGTGCACATAGGGACCATTGGCACCACATGCATAGGGAGGTAAATAGCTTCTTGGAGTTGATGCCTTTCCATGTTTTCCAAGCAACAAATTCAGATCACAAGTCACTAGATTGGTGTGTAAGCACTCTTAGCCACTGAGCCATTTCAACAGCCTGTTTGTTTTTTAACAATGATCATTTTATTTTTTTAAAAACATTTAATATTTATTCATGTGGGGATATGTGCACACATAAATGTCTCACAGCCCTTTTGTGGAGGGCATTGAATAACTTAGAAGAGTCAGTTCTCTCTATTTGGGTTCTTTTTCTTCATTTGAGAATTTCGTGTGTGTGTGTGTGTGTGTGTGTGTGTGTGTGTGTGTGTGAGATT
>NW_022196905.1:167562659-167582022 GCF_008632895.1 Mastomys coucha | reverse complement strand
TAACCTACTAGGGACAGCACCCCAGAAGAAAACAGACTGATTCCTCCAGCCACCAGGAATGACTTCTCCATTCATCTAGAATTTTGGCTGACTTGATCTTGGGCATACAGCCTCAGTGTAGCCAGTGTGATATCCAGAAAACACTTCTTTGCAGCACTCCACAACTCTGGTTCTTAGAGTCTTTCTGTCCCCTCCTCTGTAGTGATATCTTGAGTCTTAGGAGGAAGAGCTGTGATATAGATGTGCCATTGGTGTTGAACACACTCCACAATTTCTTACTCTCTGTACTGAGTCTCTATATTAATTGCCCTCTACTTCAGAAATAAGCTGCTCTGCTTATTGGGAGGACTGGGAACTGCACTATTCAGTGGGTATAAAGGTAGTATTTAGAAAGCAGTTTGATACTATGTCCATGTTGCAAAGAAGTAGTAGGTTCTCTCCTAGGGTCTATAACCTACCCAGCATGTCTTCTTGGCCCAGTTAACAACACAAAGCATGAAGTCTGTCCTGTAGGGTGGGCCTTAGATCCAATCAGAAAACAATTGTGTACTCCCAAACACTGATGACACTGTTACATCAGTGGCCATATATCTGCCAGTCCATTTGTCACTGTAGCTTGCAGGGTTCACAGCTGAGTAAGACTGTTCATTTTCTCTCCCAGCAGCCTACATAGCACCATCCTGCACTATGAGAGCTAGCCATGGGATGGAACTTCCAGGTCAATACCAGCTTGATTTCTCTTTGTCTTACACAGCTTAACAATGTGGTGTCTTTAGCAATAGGGTCTTAATTCCAGTATCAATAGCCTTGGACCCATGGGATCCCCCCATGACTAGTAGCTCAAAGAAGGGTAACCCAATCCAGTACTGCTAAAGCCCAGTTTCTTGAACTCTGTGTGAATCATGATAAAATGATTGCATTCTCCCAGGTCTTAGTAATTTGTTTTAACAGTGCTGAGGATTAAATCTGGGTGTTGTGCTTTAACTGTACAACTGACTTATATAATTCCAACCAGTTACCCAAGAAACTGGAACACTAGAAAGAATGTAGAGGGGCTGGAGAGATGGCCCCACAGTTAAGAGGATTTGTTGCCCTTGTAGAGGACCTTGATTTATTTAGTTCCTAGAACCCACACAGTGGCTCAAAATCATCTATAGCCCCAGTTCTAGATGATCCAGTACCCTGTCTAATCTCCATGGGCACCAGATATGCATGTGGTGCACATACATACATGTAGGTGAAACAGACACATATACTTAGTTTTAAATCATATATTAAAAGAAAGAATCGAGAATGCTATCAGATGATGGCATAAAACTAGTGGGAAAAGAATTGTAGCTGTGCCTCACTTCTGCGGAATGCAGCAATCTTACGTTTTATTTTCATATCGCTTATGTGGGAGCCTGTGGAATACAACTAGTCCCACTCCATTTTCCCTCCTTTGCCTAGCCCAATCCTACCAACAGATTTGTTCCTCAATGAGAGAATAAAGAATTTTCTGAAGTACAAAGGTTTAAAGCACTCGGGGAAAGTCTGAGTAGCACGGTGGTTTCTGGCTCCAGCAGTGGTTCTCGTGCATTCGCATTGATCAACATCACCTGGAACCTTTACCAAGCCAGTTTGCTAGGCCCTGAGGCTAGAGTTTCTAGGTCTGGGACCGGATCTGACATAATCCCAGGCAAGGTGTAGTTAGGAACCTCCAGACAACATTTGAGATCTATTGCCTTAGAGCGGGGCTTTGAGTTTACTGCTATTTGATATTTTGTACTGAATTTTGTAATTGTTAGGTACACTACTCTGTGTATTTTAGGGTATTTAGTGGAAGCATTGCTGTCTTCCTTTTACAAAATAATAGTACTTACCCTGCTATTCCAGACTCTTCTAGGGAACAAAATCACTCCTAGTAGAGAACCAGTAGAAAGAACCCCAGAGTTGCTGATTCTAGGCGATCTCACACTTTACTCTTTGAGTGCTTTTGCTGGCCTGGGGAGAGATTGGAGTGTATTCTCAGAGCGTCTTGAAATTACAAGAGATGTAATTGTGACCCTCCAGGAAGAATTTGCGCTTTAACATAGTTAAGTGCAGTTAGCTTTCTGTTTTACTGGATTACTATCCTGAAATGTTACAACTCAGACCTGATAGGTGAATACGTTTATTAATTGAAATCTATCTGTTCTGAAAGCAGAGGTCTATGTTCTCTAGTTCTCATAAGTACTTATGTACCTGAAGGGATAAAACAGAAAATAATTGTTTAGAAGCTCTGTCTTAAAAATCAGAATGAAAATTTAGGTGTAAGTCCTAAGAACAAGGATGTGGGGTGCAGCAGACAACACACCAGATGGTGTTAAATTACTCTTTCTTTAAAATTCTTTCCTATTGACTAAACATGTAGCCCAGATTGTAAAGTACTTGCCTAGCTTGCACAAAGCCTTATTTTAGCAATGTGTAGCCAGATGTGGTGATACACACCTATAATCTCTAATTCTCCCAGTCAGGAGGTGGAGACAGGAGGATTGGGGAGTTTAAGGCCATCCTTGTCTTTGATAGTGAGTTTCAGGCCATCCTCAGATACATGAAACTCCGTGTCTAAACAACTAAATAAAAATAAGACATGAAACTATCTGCTTTTATTTTGTTGTTTCTTCTGATTGACCAGAGGCAATTTTCTAATCCTGAGTAGGAATGTAACTCAATACTAGAACATTGGCCTTGCACGGACAAGGCCCTGGGTTCCGCTTCCAGCTTGGCGCAGAAGGGAGAAGAACTTGCATTACTTAACCTTGTCAGTACTTTAGAGGTCTCCAGATGCTAAAATTAGTGCCTAGGTACATATGAATTATGTGATGCATTTGTTAAAATACATTAACAGAGATTAATTTATTTGCACAGATCTGTAATCTCAGCTACCTGGGATGCAGAGGCAGAGGATTGCAAGTTGAAAGTTTGTAGAAACTACAGAGTGAGTTCAAGGCTAGTTAGCTTAATACAAATCTTGTTTCAGAGAAGTTTAAAAAGGCAGGAGAGATTGCTCAGCAGTTAAGAGTACTGGCTGCTCTTCCAGAGGACACAGGTTCAGTTCAGAGCACTGCTATTGCAGCTCACAGCTGTCTGAATTAGGATAGCTCTGAAAGCACCGCATGCACGTAGTACACAGACATGAATCTGTGCACAGCATTCCTACACATTCAAAGGAAGTAGGAATGTAAAGGAGATGGGGATATAGCTCTGTAGTCGAGTTTTTAACCTAGAATGTGCAAGGCTCTGGGTTCAATCTCCCAGCAACACACACACACACACACACACACACACACACACACAGAGAGAGAGAGAGAGAGAGAGAGAGAAAGAGAGAGAGAGAGAGAGAGAGAGAGAGAGAGAGAGAGATATTGGGGGGGGAAGGGGTTGAGAGATTTTAGCTTCCTAAACACAATGGATTATGTATGATTCACTTGGTGGAGCTAAGAAGTATGTCTCAAAAATGAAAACTTCCCAGATGATTGAATGCACACCTAGGTTTGTAAACCACTAACATTAATACCCTCCCAGTCTTTATATGAAAAAAAATTATATTAAAAGAGATGAGGTAGAATATCCCAGGTTGTATGATAAATTAGAAGTAAAACAAGGGATTCAAATTGATTCATTACATTCCAAGCATTGTTCATTGAGCTTAATCACTAAGCCCCTTATTTTGAGGTGGTGTACCAAGTGAGTAAGGTGTAATATGTGATTGGCACTGTTCCCCCCACCTTCATATATAAACCTACAAAAACAGATCACTTTTAAATGGGCTATTCATTTAGCACCCATAGAATGAAAACAGGAGCTTTCTTTTGTTAAACTTAACCAGTATGGAGGCAGTTGCAGGTAGACTAAAGTTTAAATCCAGACCTGAGATAATGCTCACTTGTTTCATTTGTGCCCTTTATTTATTTTCTTATATTCCCGCACCCCACGGAGTCTCATTGTATCTCAGGGCTGACATTGAGTTTAGAGGCCTCTTGCCTCAGCCTACTCAGTAGCTGGAAGACTTCTGTCCTAATAGTAAGTTATAACTCTACTGATAATAGATACTCTCTCAGCACTTAGGAATAGAGGCAGGAGAATCAGGAGCTCAAGGTCACCGTGACCTCTGAGACATAATGAGTTGGAGGGTAGCTTGGGCTACATGAGACTCTGACTTTTATGGATGGTATGGTACAAAGAAGCAGATATTCACTCATTTTAATAACAGTAAATTGCTTCATGATTTATTTGGCAATGTATATTTAAAAAAAAACTTTAAAATGAATATATACATTAATCTGGCTTTTTTTTTCCCTAGCCCAATAATTAAAAAAAAGATAGGTGGCCACCTGGGTGTTATCTCAGTGTTTCCATTGTTGCTGCCTTGTCAGGGTTACAAGCTGCCGCAGCAGAGTCCCCTGCATCTGTCCCTCCAGTGTTTCCTTCATACAAACTACCGTTACTCTTAGGATAAATTCCAGTGTGGCTTATTGAGTCTTGCCAAACAATACTTCTTTCTGTAGGTCTGTCTTTCACACATTTTATATTCCTCTCTGTTCTGCTTCTTCCTATAATTCCCACCTATCCATACGAGGCTCTGTCTCATCCCTATAACATACCATCGTCTAAGCTGAAATCTTTGCCCATGCATCCCACAATGCTTACACAGTACCTTAAAAGCTCTGTGCCAGGATTGCCTTCATCCATCCTCAGTGGTTTATTTCCTTTTAAATCCAGATTGGACTACTGGTTATCACTGTAAGCTATGCTTGTTTTTTTTTTTTCTTTTTTGGTCTCAGATGGCCTTGAACCACTAAACTTCTTTCTACCTTCACTTTCCAAATGCTGGAATTACAGGTGTGTGCCCCTAAGCCCTGCTTAGGTTCGTTTCTTAAACTTCTCATAACTAATACAGAGGTGGTTCTAATTCAATATATTAAAATTAAAATGAAATGAGTATCCAACATAATGACGACACTATGATGATATGAATTCTATATCCATATAAAGATAGGTTTGCCAATGAGTACCAGAAATCTCAACCTGGCTTGCTTAAGTAATACATTTATTCTACATAATAGGAATAGATTCCATATTTTTAAGTTCAGTGGTTAATGTTTATCTCAGACACTTAATTCTTTGTATCACTACTCTCTGTCTTCCATTGCCCATTACATAGCCCTTAAGACTTATTTCTGGCCTGGTGGGGTGGCTCAGCCAATAAAGGTGCCTATCACCAAGTCTCTTGAACCCACATGTCCCTTGAACCCACATGGTAGAAGGAGAGAACCAACTTCTATATTGACCTCCACATACATATGGTGGCACAAATACCTGCACTCACACAGTAATAACAAAATGAGAAACTATTCTCCTAAGTAATGGCTGCTACAGTAAGTGATGCATCAGAAACGTTCACATTAATAAGAAATTATCCTGCTCTCCAACAAATATCTTGTTGCCCTTTTTATTCTTGAGACAGTCATCACTGGTAGAAGCACTGAATCATCTTCTTAGGCCCTCATCTGTGTGAGTAATATGATGAGAAGTCAGCCAGTGTCTACAACAATTTCTCATTTACCTGTATGGGGAAAAATTTATGATTATCTTTTAAATTTGTTTTCAGTCCCCAAGATGAGATAATCACAAATGTAAAAACTTTAAAAATCTTAATCTACTTATTTAGTTAACCGTTAGATCTTCTCTTCCTTCAGATCCAGACCTTCAATGTGGCTACACCATGCCAGACCGTGGAAGATTTAACGAATGGCGTCGTGATGTCCCAGGTTCTGCAGAAGATGTAAGAAGAATTGTTTGACTTTGTACATGGTCTGAAATAGAAATCTTTCTTAGGCTGAAAACGATTAAAAAGTTAGTGTGAGAGTTAGTTTTCTATCTCCGATAAAGTGAGATAACCAGTTCATATGAAAGAAAGGTTTGTTTTGGTTTACAGTTTGCAGTATTTCAGCTTTTGGTCAGCTGTCCCATTGCTCTTGGGCCTCTGACAAGGCAGCACTGTGGTGGAAGCATTGGTAGAAGAAGCAACTTCTCTCACAGCTGTCAAGATGCAAATCAGGCTGCAGAGCTGGGTAGTGGTTAAGAGCACTTTTTGCTCCTACAGAGGACCCAGGCTTGGTTCCTAGCTCTATGTAGTGGCTCACAGCCATTGCTAACTCCAGTTCCAAGAGATAGAGTGCCCTCTTCTGGCCTCCCAGGGACCAGGCATACACATGGGACACATACTTATATTCAAGCCAAACAGTCATAGGATGAAATAAAGGAAATTTAAAAAGGAGAAGAAGCAAAACAGGAGTTTTAGAGGCTCTTAAGAAGTTTCTTTAGGGTGAGCCCTCAGTAATCTTACTTCCTCTCAAGTAGGCCTTTCTTCATAAAGGGTCTGCCATCTTTCAGCAGTCACAGGCAGGGACCAAAACTTTACATGTGTCTTTGGGGATCATTTCGGATATAAACTACAGCAAGCTGTTTTCTTAAACTTGGGTTGCATGTGACATGAGAACAGTAACAGCAATGGGGATTTTGATGGCATGGACTTACTCAGTATAGACTGGTTGCAAGTTTAGTCAGGGCAGTGGTTGTTATGCTAACTTAGGTTGATAACCAGATTTTGTCATTATAGAACAAACTGAGAATCTCTTGTAGTGTACCATTGTAATATTAACACTGAGATTTCTGACCACCAGTGTGATATAGCAATTGTCATATAGTCTCTGTTTCCTTAACTTTTTGAATTATCCTCTGAACTATGTAGTATTTTAGTGTGGTATTTGGTTATTTGCTTATGACCACCTCTGTGCCTGCAAACACACAGCCCAAGTTTGTTAAGTTTTATCAAGAGCCAGGGAGCTTGGTTTTCTCTTGCATCCTGGCAACTAAGAAAATGCTTTTTTTTTTTCTTTATCGAACTGTATGAAATTACCATTCTTTGCAGTTTCAAAGAGGTCAGATAGAAATAACTCTGATTCAATATGTTCTTCTAGGTGCTCATGACTAAAAGAATGAATCTTTATTTGAGATATATGTAACATATTTGGTTATTTTTAACTAAATACTTTGAAAACATGATGATGTAAAGTTCACTATCAACTTTTGACTTATGATTTTTTTTGTTTTTTTTTCTTTTTTTAACTTTTATTGCATTATGATGAGAAAAGTTACATGATTTCAATTTATCTGAATTTGTTAACATTTAAAAACGTATTTTAAGTAAATAGAATTAAATCACATTCTTGTTGACTTATGATTTTTTTTAAGATAACGTCTCACTATGTAACTCTGGCTGTCCTGGAACTTGCTATGTAAACCAGATTGCCTTGAATTTACAAAGTTCTGCCTCATCTCTACTTCCTGAGTGCTGTGAATTTTTTTTATTTAAAGTGTTATGGGTGAATTGGGGTCAGCATGATTTTTAGAAGGTTTTATACTTTGAAGCCCTGAGTTCTTGTTAGCTGGTATTAAAAGACTTATATATGACTCCATGGGATTTTTTTCCAGTTCTACTGAAAATCAGTATCATTTTTTTAAATGAAATCTTTATATTACTACCTTCCATGAGTTTATATGAGTCGTACATGAGAGAAGTCACTAAAATGTTTCAAAGAACTTCTCTGTGTGTTGAGAATATGAATATGTTTGAAAGCTATAGTTTTCACTTTCTTCTATAGTTTAGCATGCATGCATGTTTTCAGGCCCTGGGCATACTTTTTTTACTTAATGGGACTCAGAAAGGTTCGTTTGAGACCTGAACAACTCTGCCTCTATCTCCCTTAAAAGTATAACATTTCTTATGAGACGGTAAGGATTAGAATTGATGGCTTGTGCTGTTAGACCTGTGATTTGTTTGCTTGTTTGGCTCGTTTTCTTTGAGATGGGGTTTTTGTATTTATCCCTGGCTATCCTGGAACTTGTTACCAGGCTGGCCTTGAACTCATGGAGATCTACCGGCCTCTATTCCTGAGTGCTGAAACTAGAGGTATACGCCACACCTGGCAGGCCCTCTGATTCTCAGTGTGCTTACATGCATGTGCCTAGGAACAGTTAATACAGTGCCCTGATCTGAATTTAAATTTACTTTGCATTTGATTTCTTTTTTTATATTATTCATTGTGTATATTCTTTGTCCATAGTAGTGTGTGTGTGTGTGTGTATACATACATACACACACACACATACACACACATATATATACATATATATATATGTGTATATATATACACATACACACATACATAGGGGTCAACATATTTTACCCCTTATACCTTCCTGCCCTCTAATTTCTCACCATTCTCCCTCCCACTGATCCCCTAGACAGTTTTACTTTTACTGCCATGTCACTATATACTTTATTTATTTATTTTGGTTTCTTTGAGACAGGGTTTCTCTGTGTAGCCATGGCTGTCTTGGAACTCACTCTGTAGACCAGGCTGGCCTCGAACTCAGAAATTTGCCTGCCTCTGCCTCTGCCTCCCAAGTGCTGGGATTAAAGGCGTGCGCCACCACTGCCCAGCTTATACATGATTTTATGTATCAGTGTAAAGTTTAGGAACCAAAGAAAGAAAAGATACAATATTTGTTCTTCCAATGTTGACTTAACTCATTTTCTCCAGTTGCATCTATTTTTCTATAAATGACATGGCTTCATTATTTTTCATGCTGAAAAATAATTCCATTATGTATATACCACACTTTCTTTTTGTTAGATGTTGTAAGTTTTCTTTCATTTTTGAGATTATACAATAATCTAATAACGAATAATAACTTCATCATTTCTCCCTTCCATTTCCTCCCTCCAAGCCCTCCCATATATGCCTCCTTACTCTCTTTCAAGTTAATAGCATTCTTTTTCTTTACTGTTGTTACATTCATATATGGATGTTCACACACATCTATATTCATAAATATAACTTGCTCAGTCTACCTAATGTTACTTGTATACATGTTTTCAGGACTGACCATTTGCTATTGGATAACCAGTTTATAAATAACACATTTTCTTTACCCAAGGTTGGATTTAAAACTAAGCTGTTTAAACAGTGCTATAATAAATATTGATGTGGAATTATCTCTGTGATATGTTGATGGGTTCTTTGGGTAAATCACTAGGAAAATACAGATGGCCATATGGAGATCTATTTTAGTGTCCTGAGAAACCTGTGTGCTGATTTTAGCAGTGACTGTGCTAGTTTGCCCACATCCTTGCCAGCATTTGTTATTTTTCTTTTTTTAAGTTTTATTTTATGTACGCATGTCTTTGTATATATGGGTACCAAAGGAAGCTAGAAGTAGACATCAGGTCCTTTGGAGCTGGAGTTACAGGTTTTACTCCACATCCACCTTATGTGGATGCTGGGATGCAAACTCTGATCCTCTGATAGAGCAGGAAGCGCTCTGAAGTGGTGACTCAGTTCACCAGCCCTGTGTGCCTTTTTAAAGTTTTTCAACAAAATTTTACTTTAAATTACAAAGTCTGCTATTTTAATAAATTCATTTTTCCTCAGAATGAAGATGCTTCTATGATAGTAATAAATAATCACTATATACATCTCTCACATATTTAATAATTCTTATTTAGTGTGTGTATGTGTACACATGTATTGCATGCCACATATATTCCACGGTGCATATGTGGAGGTCAGAGGGCAGTTTGGGGAGTCTGTTCTCTCCTTCCAGCTTGAACTAAGGCTGTTGGGGCTCCACAGCAAATGCTTGTACCCACTGAGCCAGCTCCCTAGCCCTACCACATTTGTTAATGTGTTAAAAAATATATTAAATAACTGTCTGAAGTAAAATCAAACGTTTATAATGTAAAAAGAAACCACTTCCAGTGCAGTAATTTAAGTATAAGTGTATTACATGATCATACTTAAAATGCAACTTTTCAACTTTGTGTTAACATTAGTTTGTTTAAAGACAAAACCAGAAAGTCTTACCTGTCTTCAGCTGCTAGTACAGTAGTAACATGCTGTGTTTTCTTTGGCACATCACACGCCCACATCTTCCTTATGAAAATCTCTAATGCTACCCTATGATTGCCAAAGTGGAAGCTGTTTTGTTGTTTGGCATTCTAAGAACTAGTTCAGCAAGGAGACATTCCATTTTGTTGTTTTCACAGGGTACAGCACCAGAACACGAAATCTAGAATGCTTAACTCTGCCCAGCTTATCTAAGCAATTATTTCAGCATCAGAATGTTTTTTCTATTTCTATTCAAATCATGAATTATTTTTCATAGATTCCAGTAAAGACTGCCTCAAAAAAAAGTATGGTAGGCGTTCATTTAAATTAAAAAAAATAAAATATGTCTGTATTTTCTGACTTATACCTGTTGAAGGAGACCTCAGGTCTTGCTAGAACACCTGTTTAAAGGTTTGTTTTACTGCCCAATGAGTAATTTAGTTAAATAGGATAGCAAAGAATAATTATGTAGATTTCTTAATTGCTATGTTGAATCGGCAATGGTATGTACTCTGTGTAGTTGTTACTTGTAATTTGCATGTCACCAAAATAGACAGCTGTCATTCAAATAATTTTATATAGATACAGACTTGGAGATGTTCCTTGTTGAGGTCACCAGAAAAATTGGTTACCTTTTAAAAATACTTTTAATTAGTTTATTTATTAATGTTTGCACATGTACTCATGTGCACAATCATACCACAGTGTACATGTGAAGTCAGAGGACAGTTTTCGAAGCCAGGATCAAGTTCAAGTCTTCAACTTTACACAGAAGTTATTTTACCCTTTGAGCCATCCCACCACCATTTGAGCCTTCCAATTACTTTTGAATACTAATAATTAACTGTATAATAATTTACACAGAGCTATCTTAGTTATTTCTCTGTTGCTGTGAAGACACTCCATGGCCAGATTTATAAAATAAAGCTTGTAATTGGGGGGTGGATACAGTTTCAGAGGTGAGCCCATGACCATCAAGGTAGGGAGTGTGACAGCAGCACCTGGCTCTGGAGCAGTAGCTGGGACTTTAAATCTTGTCTGCAAGTAGGAGGCAGAGTGAGAGGCTGGGCATGACCAAGCCTCAAAGCCCGCTAGTGACACACTCCTCAAGCAAAGCCATATCTCGTAATCCTTCCCAAACAGGTCTCCCGCTGGAACCAAGCATTCGGATGTATGGGCATATGAGGGTCACTCTCATTCAGACCACCACAAGGCTTTTAAATTTCCACGTTGAACACTTATGGTTAGAAACTCTTCCTAAGAAAAGCCAGAGTTTAATTATTACATGTCATGCCTGTTATGCTGGGATAATTTAAGGAAGAACCCCTACAAAGCCCCTTACACACACACACACACACACACACACACACACACACACACACACACAGAAATCAGCACGATTTTAGCATAATCTGCATCATTCATAGATCTGCCAAAGCTAAGAGTAATTTTAATGGATAAGACCAATATTATGTAAGAAAGTGTAGAAAGCTAAGCTCCAGTAGTTCCATCTTACATGGCATCCTATAAACAATTGAATACAAAGGGGTGTTTGCTTTTAATTCTGTAATCGGAAGCATTTTAATTATATGTAAGCATTCTTGGTTTTGTTTGTTTGTTTGGTTGGTTGGTTGGTTTCAGGCTTCGCAGAAACTCAGCATTAGGTAACAGCAATGGACTATACAGTAATTCCTTTTCTGTACACAGGAAACCATTAGAAAGAAATGGTTATTTTGAGAATTAGAAGAGAAAACCTGTAAGTGGAGTTGAAATATGATACACAGTATCATTACTAGCTCTACTGTTTTACAAAACAAATGCCCTTCAGAATATCCAGGTCCACAGTCTCAGGAAAATCACATGTCAAAGAGTTCTGGGAAACTGTAAACACACACACACACACACACACTTGTTTTTTCTTTTTTCTTTTCTTTTTTGCTTTTTGTTTTTTGTTTTGTTTTGTTTTTTCGAGACAGGGTTTGTCTGTGTAGCCCTGGCTGTCCTGGAACTCACTCTGTAGATCATGCTGGCCTCGAACTCAGAGATCCGCCTGCCTCTGCCTCCCAAGTGCTAGGAGTAAAGGCGTGCGCCACCACTGCCCGGCCACATTTCTTTAGGACCATGTGAAAGCACATTTTCAGGAAGTTGCTAAGTTTCAGTATTAAGAAATTTTCACATCAGCTTTATCTGCTCCAAAAGCTCACCTGTAGACATAGTTCCCCTCAGATTTCCAACAGAGCTCTTTGTGCACTGACTTCCTTCCGCCAAGACAGGCATTGTCACTCTAGGATCTCAGGTATGTGCTGCTGCCTGCCATACTGTAATGTCTTTTCCAATATGGACTACATGAATATAGGTGTTGCCTGCCATGATCAGCGCCCTCTTCTCTATACAGCTCGCATCTATGTCTTTGCTTCATGAACCCAGCTTTGTTCAGAAGCCCTATAGCTAACGGAGTCTTTGAATTCTGCCATGATCCAAAGGTCTGGAGAAAGACTATGTATGCTCTAGTGTGCAAGCAGCAGCACTTGCAGTCTGATCTGTACTAAACAGACAAAATGAAAGAGAGGCACAAAGGTAAAGAGCTTGCAGAAAATGCTGAATTTGGATTGAGGCTTGTAGTTGTTTATTGTATAGTTGGCATTTTGCTGAGCTAGTCTCTTCAAATCTGTTTAAGTGGGTCTTTCTTTTTCTCACTGTTAAACTGTCTGTCTGTGGTCCTGCTCTGAAATTTGCCAAAGAACTAGATGAGAGGTTTGGGTCTTAAGTATGTCCAAGATGGACTGCATCTTTTAGGGGTTGGCCATAGAGACATTGAAAATATAAAATGCCCCAAACTAGATGTTACAACTTTTGTGTTACAGATTTGTCATTTATTTAAGGTCCTCAGATTTACTACTAATGTCATTTAATTATAAAGTTGTATCTTATCTCTATTAAGAAGCTTCAGTGAGCTGGGTGGTGGTGGCGCACGCCTTTAATCCCAGCACTTGGGAGGCAGAAGCAGGCAGATTTCTGAGTTTGAGACCAGCCTGGTCTACGGAGTGAGTGAGTTCCAGGACAGCCAAGGGATACACAGAGAAACCCTGTCTCAAAAAAAAAAAAAAAAAAAAAAAGCTTCAGTGATTCTTGCTTTGGCATACAGTTTTCTAATGAAATAATTTCTCATATTCATTGAAAACTCTGTTGTAATGCTGTTTCAAAAATTCTGGACTAAGAAATTTGTCTTTTTTAAAAATTTTTTATTTTAATTTTTATTTATTTAATGTATATGTGCTCTGCTGCATATATATCTGCCTACCTGAAGAGGGCATCAGATCTCCCTATAGATGGTTGTGAAGCACCCTGTGGTTGCCTGGAATTGAACTCTTGACCTCTGGAAGAGCAGCCAATGCTCTTAGCCCTTGAGCCATCTCACCAGCCCAAAATTTGTCTTAAGTAAATCTTTGAATATAGCCATAACATCCAAAGGTGTATAAAAGGTCAGTATTTTGGCATATTGGAAGACATTAGAACTATTCTAAGCACATACAAGAAGTTATTTTTTTACATCCACTTATTTTCCCACAATTTAAAGCTTTTGTGGCGCTTATTTGCCTTTTTAGTACCATGGACAAAGTATTCTGATGAGGACATATTTTTCAACAGTAAAATTCTTTTTTTCGATTTTATATTCTGGAGAATTTGACGCTTGTCTTTTGCTGAGTCCATGAGCTGTGAGTCAGCTCCATGGTTCCGAGGAGGCTGCTGCTCCCTAGCTCGGAAGCAGTTGAGCTCCTGCCTCTACTGTGTTTCTTTATTCTTTGCGTCTTCCTGTTTTGAACAGGACAAACATATATTTAAAACAAGTTGAAAGACTCCTGAGGAGGGAGGAGTTCCAAAAAGGGCACCCCTGGAGTTTTTTCTTTTCTACCACATAAAATTTCTTTCATGGAAGATTCCTGGAGCCGTCTGTAGCCTTTTCTGTCTAGAGCCCCTCCCATGTCTTCTACAACAACATTGCTCTACTTCATGCTATCTGTCAGAGGTTTGTTTCTCTTTTCTTCACCATGTTTATTGTGACACATAGGAAGGCTACTGATTTTTGTGTGAATTTTATTGTCTGCTACTTTACTGACCAGTTCTCCCTTAGAATCTTCAGTGTATTTTATATAAAATCATATAATCTACAAATAAGGATACCTTACCCCTTTTTTGAATTTTATTAAAAATGTTTTTTGTACCTTTTGTGTTCAGTTCTCTCTTGTGTCTGTGATTCATGAATTTAGTATTTTCAGTGTCCTATAGATCACAAATGTTTTGTTTGTGTTTCCTTATTAATACATCTTTGTAATTGTCTCTATCTTTTGAAAAAATACCTCTCTCTTGTCTTCACATCCTGATACTCTGCTAGGGCTCCCCTTGGGGCCTTTTCTTTGACTTGCGGAGCTTTCTTTTCTTTCTTTCTTTTTTTTAAAGATTTACTTATTTATTTTATGTATGTGAGTACACTGTAGTTCTCTTCAGACACAACAGAAGAGGGCATCAGATCCCATTACAGATGGTTGTGAGCCACCATGTAGTTGCTGGGATTTGAACTCGGGACCTCTGCAAGAGCAGTCAGTGCTCTTAACCGCTGAGCCATCTCTCCAGCCCCAACTTGCTGAGCTTTTTTTCAGTGTTTCTGGATGTGTGCGTGCATGGGGGTTGCAGTGTTTCTTTTGTTCAGATCTCACATGGAAGGGAGAGATCTCATAGTCCCTGGATGAAGAACTACAGCCAACTAAAGAATGCTGCAAATGACAAAACAGTCTTCTCCAGGGACAAGTCCCTTGATTGGTTATTTTGTACTGTAAGTCCTGAAGTATACATACAAGTAACACTAAATGGAGCAGGTGTTACATATAACATATATGCACAACAATAACAATTAAAGAGAAAGGTCATGAATTTAAGATCAAGATCAAGCAAAGGCAGATATATAGAAGGTATTCATGTGGGGAAAGACAAGGGGTGGAAGATATAATTATATATTAAAAAATAAAATGAATAAAGGAATAGTTACAGCATTTTTGTTTCTATGTACACATTTATAATCACACTTTTGAATTATTTTTTCTGGACTTTCTATATAGTTAACTATCATTAGGGGCCATTAGTATAAGATTAGTAAATTTTGAAGTCATAATTTCCACTTTTTAATGTTGCATATGTTTTTGCATTATGATTTGCACATCTGACGTTAAGTTGGTATTTAGATAGCTTTTAAATTTCCCTCATTCTTACGGTACATATGTTTCAGTGTTCAAGAGGAACAAGGCTGTAGCAAAATTGAGATATTTTTTCCCCTCTCCTAGAGTGTTGTTCAGGATAACATTCTGACTCGGGTGAAGGTAATTGCCATAGTTTTAATTTTTTTATTCCTCTGTTATCTAAGTGTGTGTACAACTTTTTAAAATATTTGTTAGCTGTTTGTATTTCTTCCTTTGAGAAATATTTATTTAATTCTGTGGCTTTTTATTGATTAGATGGTTTGTTATTTTGTTGTTTAAGTTTGAGATTTTTTGGAGTTTTGGTTTAGTCTTTTGAGGAGGGATATTTAGTGCTCATGAGCATGCCCCGCCCTATGTGTGTGTACACACACACACATATATGTCAGAGGACAACTTGGAGGATTTGAGTCTTTTGTTCTGCCACATGGGGTCCCTGGCTACATCTTTTCTGAAGGTTAAAGCAGAAGGCAGCAACTACCTTATCATGCCAGTTAGAATTAGAGATTGTCTCTCATTCTCGTGAGTTCTTGGAAAATTTAATCCCTTACTTTTGGCTAACTGATATATGACTAGATTTGGTTTGTTCTAGCTGAGTCTAGTATAAGCTCAGTCCAGACTAGACCAGGTCTGATAAAAAATTTTATCTAGCACCAAGGGTTTAAAACAAACAACAACAAAAACGCTAGAAGTTTGCTGCTGAAATGTCATCCTGACGGGCCCTGATGGGCTGAGCATCATGGCTCATACCTTTTAGTCCTAGTACTCTGGAGGCAGAGGCAAGGGGTCTCTGGGTTTTAGAGATCAAGTCATGGCTACATAGTGAGACCCTCTCTTAAAAAACAAACAAACAAAAACATCTTTTTAAAGAAGAGACTCTAAATACATTCATGTTAGAGTCTATATTAATGTGTTACATTACTTAAAAATTTGAACCGTAGAAATAAAATTTAATTTTTTTGTTGTTGTTGAAAGCAGTTTACTGTAAGAAAACAATTTATTTCTGGAATTAAGGATCAAAACTAATGTGCTTTTCCTTTATCTGAGTTGTTACAAGTGTAAGCACAGGTAAATAAGGAAGTAAGGTAAATAAGCTCAGGTAAATGAGTGCACTGCTGGTTAAGGGGCTGGTTTCTAACAAGTGTTAGAGCATAGGCGGATAATTTGTTAGTTGTGAAAAATATTCCTAATAAGATTTAGTTGTTATTTACCTATCAATACAAAGCCATAATCTTTTAAAGAGTTGTGAGGAAATTGCCTTTATGCTGTGTGTGTAATACTAGCCTAAGACCATCAATTAGGAATATTTAGAAATTCTCTGGAATTACAAACTGCTTAAACAAAAGTTACAGCTAGAGACGTGCATATAGAGTAAAAGTTTATTGCTAGGAAAAGCTGCATTGGGAAAAAAACATTAAGAAAGAAAGTTGCAGATGAATATTCTGCTTTGAGACAGGTTCATGCTACATGGCTCAAATTTGCCTGAAATTTACTATGTAAGGCAGACTGGCCCCATACTCACCTTCCTTTTCCCCATCCTCTGTCTCCTAAATGCTATGATTAAAGCTGTGTGCCACTGTGCCTGATGTTCAGACTATTTTTGGTACATTCTGCTGAAGTAGTAGGTTAGAGGCTTACTAATACATGCTAACTACTTTGCGTAGATGGATTGGGAAACTCCTGTGGCAGACTTGAGGTATTGGGTGGTATAACAGTGAAAACAAGTGCCAAGATCTAATTAAGTAGAGGGTCCCATGAGTGATGCTTTCTTTTTTCCACTTGTACTAGTTTACTGAGATGATTAGCCTGAATCTTAAGTGTCATTTGCTGGAATCGTGTGTTGAGTTCTGCGTACTTGTTTTTAACAAAGCCATGTGTTTTCAACTCTGCTACTTAACTGTGATTGAACCTGGGGAAGCTGCTTCATCTCTAAGTCTGACAGTTCTTACCTGTATCAAGTCTTAGGAGTTTTAAAGATAACGTTCTATTGGTTATCTGGCTATGACAGATGCCTGAGACAAACAGTTTTAAAGAAGGAAAGGTTAAGATATATATAATACAGCTCAGTGGTAAAGTCCTTGCCCAGTATGCACAAGGCCCTGGGATTAACCCTACCTGGAGCAGGTGGGGTGCGGTGGGGTATTTAATCCCAGAACAGCTGCAGTATTTAAGAGGCAGAAACAGGAGGATCAGAAGTTCAAAGCCAGTCTTAGGCTCCAAAATAGCAAGTTTAAGGCCATCCTGGGCTACATGAGACCCTGTTTCTAAAGGAAAACCTGAATCAATAAATGCACTAATGAGAAAATACAGGGGAAGGACTTATTTTGGCTCACATTTTCAGAGGTCTTAGTTCATGGTCTATTGCTCTTGCGGTGACCCTGTGGTGAGAAAAGGTATTGTGGCTGCAGGAGGATATGGATGATCAAAGTTGCTGATGTCAGAGCAAGCATATCAGGAAACAGAATGACAGGAGAGCTCAGAGATGAGATACACCACTCACAGACTTGCATCCAGTGACCCGCATTCTCCATCAGCCTTCCTAATACCTCATAATTCATGGTGAACGTAGCACCCTGATCATGTAATTACCTATTTATAGTACCTCAAACTCTGGGCCAAGCCTTCACACAAACCTTTTTGGAAACTACTTAGTATCTAAACCATAGAGTGTTTTAAAACAGTTTTTAAAGGTCTTACTGGTTCAGTGTCTATGACTTTGAGCAGTCAGCTACATAGGAGCAAAGTCACAGTCTCTCATTATTGCAAACATTAATGTTTTACTGCCAGTAATTGTGCCTTTCAGGTAATTTAACTGTCAAAAAATGAAATTTAATATTTTTAACATCTGAATTGTTCTTTATAATAATTTTTTGCTGTTGTAGTAAAATCTCCTTTGTTTTCTTTGCATGGTCTGTTTTCTAAGAGATTTTAAGCAAAGAGATGCTTGCAGGAGGGACAAGTCTGCCCAGCTGTTGGAAGCCCACCTCTCTGAGACCTTACCTATCTCTGACAGGCTCAGTGCTTCTCCCGCAGTGATGGATGTGTCCTACGTGCAGCCATCCCTCCTTTAACCACATGTAATAGGATCAAGGATGAAAATAGACTTTGGCTGGACCATTTGAGCTTCCTGGGGATTATGACGAGGGAATAACAGCCAGTCTTAATTAGAAGTTATAAGGACCTAAAACCTATCCATAGCCATTTTTTACCTTTGTATTGATAGAAACAGGAAGAGATGGTCCACAAAGAGAAAATGTAGATGGAGGGAAAATGTAGAAGAAAGTAATCCAGAATCTTCTTGCAATATCTGTGAGGCCCAGCTATCTCTTTACTACTAGTACACGCCCCTTCTTTTGGCATCAGATTACCTAAATTGCTTTCTCTTGGTACAGAGAACCTTGCCTAGAAACACTAAATTAAGCTTAAAACAAAAATAGATGAGTATGAATATCCACATGCCAATCAATGAAGTTAGCTCTCTTCTACTAGATAGAAATGAATCAGAGACCTAAATATAAGAGCTAAAACTCCGAAAAGGAAAAAAAAAGCAGTAAGTCTTTGTGATGTTGGCAGACATGTCCTAGATAAACATGTCTAAAGGACAAGATAGGGGGCTGGAGAGATGGCTCAGCGGTTAAGAGCACTGACTGCTCTTCCAGAGGTCCTGAGTTCAATTCCCAGATGGTGGCTCACAACCACCTGTAATGGGATCCGATGCCCTCTTCTGGTGTTTCTAAAGATAGCTACAGTGTACTCATATACATAAAATAAATAAATAAATCTTTAAAAAAAATAAAGTACAAGATAGATAAGTTGAACTTCATCAAACTTAAAAACCTTTTTTTAAATTAATTTATTTTTATTAGATATTTTCTTTATTTACATGTCATATGATATCTCCTTTCCCACTTTCCCCTCAAAAAAAGAAAAAATAAAATAAAAACAAAAACAAAAAAAGCCCTGTCCAATCCCCCCTCTCCCTGCTCACCAACCCACCCTCTCCCACTTCCTGGCCCTGGAATTCCCCTACACTGGGGCATAGAACCTTCACAGGGCCAAGGCCCTCTCTTCCCATTGATGATCAACCAGGCCATCCTCTGCTACATATGCTGCTGGAGCCATTAGTCCCACCATGTG
>NW_022196905.1:167525418-167562079 GCF_008632895.1 Mastomys coucha | reverse complement strand
GAGCATCTTCTGGGTATATACCCAGGAGTGGTATAGCTGGGTCCTCTGGTAGTACTATGTCCAATTTTGGGAGGAACCACCAAACTGATTTCCAGAGTGGTTGTACCAGCTTGCAATTCCACCAGCAATGGAGGAGTATTCCTCTTTCTCCACAACCTCTCCAGCATCTGCTGTCACCTGAGTTTTTTATCCTAGCCATTCTGACTGGTGTGAGGTGGAAACTCAGGGTTGTTTTGACTTGCATTTCCCTGATGACTAAGGATGTTGAACATTTCTTTAGGTGCTTCTCAGCCATTCAGTATTCCTCAGTTGAGAATTCTTTGTTTAGCTCTGTACTCCATTTTTTAATAGGGTTATTTGGTTCTCTGGAGACTAACTTCTTGAGTTCTTTGTATATTGGATATTAGCCCTCTATCAGATATAGGATTGATAAGATCTTTTCCCAATTTGTTGGTTGCCATTTTATCCTATTGACAGTGTCTTTTGCCTTAAACCTTTGTGTGTACAGTATGCTATTAAGAAAGTGAAAAAAGGGCTGGAGAGATGGCTCAGTGGTTAAGAGCACTGACTGCTCTTCTAGAGGTCCTGAGTTCAAATCCCAGCAACCACATGGTAGCTCACAACCATCTGTAATGAGGACTGATGCCCTTTTCTGTTGTGTCTGAAGACAGCTAGTGTACTTACATATAATATATAAATAAATATTAAAAAGAAAAAAGAAAAAAGGCTGGGCAGTGGTGGTGCATGCCTTTAATCCCAATATTTGGGAGGCAGAGGCAGGTGGATTTCTTGAGTTTAGGGCCAGCATGGTCTACAGACTGAGTTCCAGGACAGCCAAGGCTACACAGAGAAACCCTGCCTCGAATAAATAAATAAATAAATAAATAAATAAATAAATAAATAAATAAATAAATAAATAAAGTGGAAAGAAAGGGCTGGAGCAATGGCTCAGGGGTTAAGAGCATACCGAGGACCCTGGGAGTTCAGTTCTAAAACCTACATCATGGCTCAAACCCATCTGTAACTCTAGTTCCAGTAGATTTAATACTCTCGTCTGGCCTCTCAAGGCACCAGGTATACACGTGTGTACCTGCATACATTGAGGCAAATATTCATCACATAAAATAAAAAAGAAATTCAAGATAAATTAGAAAGAAAACCAAAGAGGGGCTAGCAGGATGGCTCATTGGTGAACAGTGCTTGTTGTTCCTGTGGAAGACCAGGCTTCTGTTTCTAAAACCCATGTTGGGCTGTGTAAAACTATGTGTATCCAGCTCCTGAGGATCCAGTCCCCTCTTCTGGTTTCCATGAGCAACTGCACACATATGTGTGTATACACACACATACACACAAATTAAGTTTTTAAAGTAAAAAGAAGGCTAAGATTACAGGAATGAACCACCACAGAATTGTGTGACCCAGCAATCTTACCCCAAATGAACATGTCCATTCAGAAATTGGTAAGTGACTATTAAGCATCATTATAATAGCTCAAAAGTAGAAACAATCCAAATTATTCATCAGCCAATGAATTTATTAATGTAATGTGGTAGTCACTTATGAGATAATTTGTGAGAAATGCATTTTATGCAAACACAAAGTAAGCCATACAGTATTGTGCATTCACTGGACTGGAATGTTATGTGGTGCTTGGCTATATACCAATAAAGAAGGCAGGTCCCAATGCATACTACATTATAGAAGAACCTTAAAATCTTCCTGAGAGAGAAGTCAGATGTAAATGGCCATATGGTTTATTATTTTGTTCACATATAGTTTACTAAAATGTTCAGAGCAAAGAAAAAAGAAAGAAGTTAGTTTAGTAATATCCAGTGATGGAAAAATAAATGAGAAAGATAGCTAATAAGTACATGGCTTATTATCTTACTTTTTCTTTGTCTTATCTATACATGTGGATGCCATAGGCTCACATTGGATGTCTGACCTCAGTAGCTTTCATACCTTGATTTTTTTGGGGACAGGAACGCATACTTCTTTCAGGAGTGCACTGTTCTTATCAGGGGACCCACCTGTCCCCAGCATCCCCAACCCTTTCCCGTGTACTCTGCTCCCTCAGTGCTTGGGTTAGGCTCGTACCTCAGCTCCTGGCTCTGGATGCTGGGGCTCTAAGCTCAGGCCAGCATTGATGGACAACAGAAGCTTTTATGCACTCACCGAGGTTCCTGTTCTCTGAAGGTGCAGATAATCTAACGTGGTGATGGTCGTGCAGTTCTGTCAGCATTGTGCCCTGAAGTGACTTGTATATTCTAAATGAATTAATAAATATGTAAACTTATCCAAGTGAAACTTAATGTTTCTCATGCTGTATTTGGGAAGTTTGAATAGGCTTTTTTGTTTGTTTGTTTGGTTGGTTGGTTGATTGGTTGGAGAATTTCCTAGGAAAAATGAGGGTGTATACATTTAGGGTCTGCACTTGTTTAACTGTATTTGTACATATAAACTCATTCTGACTTTCTTGTGACTATATCTTTTTTAAAAGTGTATCATTGGTTTTGACTGGTTTGGGATAGTTTTATTCCATCAACAGTTCTAGTTTTGTATATTCAAGTATAACTTACTTTTAGAGTGTATTAACTATATATTACCATTTTGTCTTTTAGTGCTTTTAAAATAATATTCCTATTTTATAGTTCACCTTATATATGTTCTATACATTTACTACAAGTAAACTGTAGTTTATTACCAAAACTAAAGGAACTGATTTTAGCAAATTCACTGTTACATCTTATCTCATGGGTTATTTAATGGCTGGTATGTGGCATACCCATGTTTTTATGGTTCACCTAAATGATGGCATTGTGTGTTTTTGTAATTGTGAGAGCTATATGATCTTAACCCAGCTTTTCTTTACTTGCAGAGATCCTGCATATTTCGATGATAATTGGCTAAACAGAATCAAAACTGAAGTAGGAGACAATTGGAGATTGAAGGTATATCTTTTTGGTTTTACACCTGTTAAGTCTTCAAATATTTGTGCTGTGTAAAAGACTTTTTAAAAATTTGATATTTCCAGTAAGATTAGAAGCTTACATAGGTGTCCTCTAGTAAAATAATGTGGAATTGAAGATTAGTAATAATTTGACACTGCCTTCCAGAGTCTGCTGTACTGTTGAGTCAGTAAAGCCCAGCACGGGGCTGAATTTTGGAATCAGGAAGCATGTGTCCACTCTATAGCTTTACAGCTTACTCTCTGTAGACAAGTACTATAACCTATGGATTGCTTCTTCAAGTTTATGATGCCATGGATTAAAATAAAATAATGTAGCATTTTGCAATGGGGAAAACCACTATTTTAAATGAACATATCAGTTTGAAGGTGATCTACTTTCAGATGTTGGAAGTATGAAATAAACAGCTTAGAAGATCAATAAAGGAAATAAATGATGAATTTTCCAAATCTAAAATTTTCCTGAAATACACATTTTAATTTGTTAATTTTATTTATGATGCTGGTTTTTTTTTCTGTGTAGCCTAGACCTGCCTTTGATTCAGTTTCCTGCCATCCCCTCTTAGTACTTGGATTAACAGACATAAGCAAGCACACCATGCTTGTTTTGTTGTTTTTACTAAATAAGCAACTTTTTGGTTTATTTTTCTTTTAAAAATAAATGCTTCAGGGTCTGGAAAGCTTGCTTAGCAGCTAGAGCACTTGCTGCTCCTGCAAAGACCTAGGTTAGGTGCCCAGCTATCCACATGGTAACTCCTGTAACTCCAGTTCCGAGGATCCAATATCTTCTTCTGACTTTGGAGGACACGAGGCACACACATAGTGCACATATATACATGGAGGCTGAACACTCATACACATAAAATAAAATAATCTCTAAAAATGTTTTAAACCAGAAGGTCATAACTAAATAGTCCAGCCCCTTTCATTTGATGGCCTCAGGCTGCACTGTCTGTTGTTCTAGGATATATTCAACTGCAGGTTGAGCGTCTCAATCCTAAACCACATCTGATCACTTCAGATAAGGAAGAGTTGCTCCGTGCTGACATTGAACAGCTTCAGCCAGATTGAAGGGATGATCAGCAAAATATGGCACATTTACTCCAATGAAAATTTGGTCAAAAGCAGAAGAGAACTTAAGGAGTTTTATCAGATTCTGCAGTGACTGCCTGTCATTTCACCTAGATGAGATGGCCAGTGACCTTAAGCTCTGGTGTGAGTCTGCCCTCACTCACCTCTTTCATCTGTGGTCCTCCTTAAAGTAGTAGCATTTCTGCAGTATTTGATGTCTGTTGTTGTATTTCAGGCTTCAATGGTAGTATTTTTTAACCTATGGTCAAAATTATTTACTTTGTTTGGTATTCAGCTAAACAGCAGCCTTTTCTTGACAGTGGAGATGCGTTTCCTGGAATAAGACAACAGGGGCCTAGAGAGAGAGGGCTTGGCAGTTAAGAGTACTGGCTGTTCTTCCATAGGACCTAGGTTCAATTTCCTGCACCTCCATGACCAATCACAACCCTCTGTGGGTCCAGTTCCAGGGAAGCCAACATACATACAAGCAAAACACCCATACATATAAACTAATTTCAAAAAGTTTTTAAAGATTTCCAAGGGTAATTTTGGCAATATTTTTTGTTTAGTACTCTTTTTTTTTAGATTTATTTTATTTATTTTATGGGTATGAGTACACTGTAGCTGTACAGATGGCCATGAGCTATCATGTGTGTGGCTGCTGGGAATTGAACTCAGGACCTCTGCCGGCCCCTCTTGCTCTGGCCCACTCGCTCTTGCCCCGCTCACTCGCTCCAGCGTAATTCACTGTAGCTGTCTTCAGACACACCAGAAGAGGGCGTCAGATCTCATTACGGGTGGTTGTGAGCCACCATGTGGTTGCTGGGATCCGAACTCAGGACCTTCGGAAGAGCAGTCAGTGCTCTTACCCCCTGAGCCATCTCACCAGCCTTGTTTAATACTCTTGAGTTAGAGAAAATAGCACAAATTTAAGTTCAAGTCTACATAGACTTTTATTTCCTTTTGGGGAGATTTAGGGTGGGTGGGTTGGATGGATGGATGAATGGATGGATGGATGGTTGGATGGTTGGTTTAGAAGAGTTGCATAAACTTGACTGACCAGTTCAATGTCCATAATCTCAAGATCTTAACTCAGAACCTCCAGAGTCCACATGTTTTAAAGTACCAACATGCTGCTCAAAAGGCTTAGGAGTTCAGCTCACTTGAGACATCCGAGTTGTGGTGTGGGAGTGCTCAGCTTGAACTTGCTCTAAGATTCACTTGAGTGTTAGTGTTAATCTATACTGAGATCTTTTACCCACTTTTTCTCTCTCTAAACAGATTAGCAATCTAAAGAAAATTTTAAAAGGCATCTTGGACTACAATCATGAGGTAAGATGCTTTTCTCCTTCTGTTTGGAAATATTATAGAGTGGTTTCAAATTAGAATTTCAAGCTTAAGAAAAAACATTTCAAAATTAATAGCCTATCTTTCCCTGTGTTGCTTTGCAAATATTGATTCAAATAACCAGTCATTTCTTAGGTGTTAAGCAGATCAGTAACTTTCCTTTCATATGAGTAATTTGAATAATTATTAAATGTGGTAGATTTATTTTCTATCTCCTTTCATCCTATGCTTGTAAAGGTGGGTTAGAGCTGATCAACTATTGTGATTGGCCCTACTACTTGAGTTTTACTCATTGGCAAGCCCCTGGGCCTAGGTGAACTCACCTCATCCTCAGAGTCCATATCAGAATACAGTTGCTGGGGACATCATAGCAGAGCTATTGGTTTCATAGCACAGATGCCAAAACGACATAATGCGGCCTAGAAACATGCATTATTTTCTTTGCATTTTTGCCCTGCAAGCTTGCTTACATTTAAACCTACATTTATATCTGTAGCATCTACCATGTCCATTTAGTAAGTGACTCTACTACAGTAGTTCAGATATCCTGGATATCAGGTATTTACATTATGGTTCATAATAGTAGCAAAGTTACAGTTACGAAGTAGATGTGAAATAATTTTATGGTCGGGAGTCACCACAACATGAGGAACTGTATTAAATAGGTTGCAGCATTAGGAAGGTTGAAAACTACTGCTGTGTCACATCCAACCTAGAATCCAAGTTTCAAACCTTGGTATAATGCTATATATATAGTTCTTTGGTTTTGTTTTGTTTTTGTTTTTTGTACAGGAGCTTGCTCTGTAGTACAGGCTACCAGAAACTCATTTTGTACTAAAAATCTTTCCAAGAAGAGATAAAAGCAACATCTACCCTTTCTATTAAAGTCCCAATGACAAGCAGAGGCATAATTCCAACCACGGTTCATCAGGAACCAATGAGTTTATTGGGCTTTCTTACAGAGCATATAAGTAGGGGATTATTAAAGGGATGTGGGTCATTCTCTCCCCACTGCTAAAAAAAAGGCCACGCCTTAAAAGCCTTTATGCAGCAAGGATGAGGACTTCCCTGTAGCCACATAGATAGATCTAGTCTTCCCTTTTCCTGTATATACTGCTCCTGTCCCAGGTCATGTGCAGTTAAGGCAGAGTTGCATACACTAGGTGGTAGGGAGCAGCTGGATACACAGGTGAGAATCGTATGCTCTCTTAGCCCTCTCCTCAGGGTGTAAATCAGCAGCAGGTTCAGCTGGATGATGGTCTTTTGTGAAGGAGTGTAGCCAGATGCTCCGGGATGGCTGTGCTTAGTCAGAAGACAATCACTCAGTACACCTAGGCTGGCCTCCACCTCAAGGACAGTCCTCCTGCCTCCACTTCTCATGCCAGTATCCTAGGCATGAGCTACCATGTCCTGCCCAATGGTTTTTTGGTTTGATTTGGTTTTCCTGTTCATGTATTTTTGAGCGAGTTTGATGTAGCGTAGGCTGGCTTCAAACTCAGTATGCAGCTGCTGGTGATCTTGAACTTCTCATCTTCCTGCGTGCTCCTGAGTGCTGAGATGTCTTTCTTTCAGTATCATCAACAAAACCTGTTAGGCCTTCCAAGCAGAGCTCTCTCCAGTTGTGCTGCTATCACCCATTACCAGGTTGCCGTGAGCTTGTGCTTAGACTGCTAACATAGTAACTGGTGAGGAATTTTATTTTTGCTGTTCTGTAGTTCTGTCAAGCAAAGGTGATTATGAAATAAAACAGATTACACTGATAATGTTTTTAAGTCTTCCTTGTTTCTTTGGGTTATTTGTGCTGTCCTGTTAGGTAAGTGCTCTCACCCTGAGCTATACCCTAACCATCTGTTTCTTCTTAGATGAGAAGGGTTTCATTAATTTGCCTTAAAGTTTAGCCCAGGCAGGCTTTGAACCTGATACACTCCTGCATCAGTCTCTCAAGCAGCTGGGATTAGAGGCCTGTGCCTCCAGCCGCAGCTTCTATGGTATATACTTACATTGAGGAACAATCTGCATTCTTGTTTATACATATTTATTTGGTTGTCTCAGTCCTTTTATTGGTCATGAAATGAGGTTGGGGCCAAACCTGACATAGACGTTGTTGTTCAGTCCCACTTAATTTTTTAATTATCTCACATAACTTAAAACTCAGTACTAATTTTCAAGAAAATTGTTATTTAAAGTATGTAAAAGAGTACTTGGAGTAAGTATTAAACATCTTGAGCAAACATGCAAGAGACTGTAGCTACTGAGGTAGCTTTCTTTTGGCTGGAAGTTATTTATAAAGGTTCTCAGAAGCAATGTTTACTAGATCATTTAGGATTACGAGAAGTAGTCATTTTTGTCCAGAGCATCCAGTTCACTGATTCTGTTAATTAAAAATTATACTTTTTTAGTAAAGTATCAAAATGGCAAGGAAATAGAAAATTCATGTCAGAAAAGATCATGGTGATTTTTTAGAAACTACTTTGCTAAATGTTACTGCAAGTTTGGTCCTGCACTCTGACCAAGTGGAGAGCTGCCATCAGTATTTCCCAGTGAGAAACCTGGGCTCAGATTCTCTGTACACACCACTTTTCTCTTTCTCTGTTATCTTTTTGTTTTTCTCTTCTTGTGCCCCACCATGCTCCACAAGGCCTTCCAGGCTGTAGCATTATTCTGTGCCCAATCCAGCATGATCCCACCGTATTTATCATCCTTAGGGAGGAGGTAGAGTGTGCCTCCACAGGTGACAAGCATCTTCGGAACTTTCCTTATGTGCTGTAAAAGTCTAGTTATATGTCACATGCTTATGAGAAGAGCTGAAGTGTTCAGCATTGGAATTTGTTTTGCAACTACACATAGTGAGTCCCTGCTACATGATTCACTGCCAGGCTCCCCTTTAGCCCCATCACCCAATGTTCTTTTCCCTTTTTATCACTGACTGTAATTTGTAATTATGTCTTTTTCCTGCAGTTACTTTATTTGCTTTATACATCTTTTACTTGCTCTGTATGCTTCATGAAGGTAGAATACTTGTTTATATTTAAACGCTTTGTAAATATATCTTTTGACAGTATGTTATTCTTTTAAAGACAAGATCACATGTAGACAGGCTGGCCTCTAGTCTGTATATACCCAGGGATGACACTGAACTTTCCATTCTCCTGACTCCGCCTCCTGAGGCTGAGTCATTCCAACCCTGACATTGTAACTGTCTTAGTTAGGGTTTCTGTTGCTGTGAAGAGACACCACAACCAAGGCAACCCTTATAAAGGAAAACTTTCAGTTGGAGTTGGCTTACTGTTTCAGAGGTGTAGTCCATGGTGGGAAGCATGGCAGAGTCTAAGCAAACATGGTGCTGGAGGAGGCAAGAGTTCTACATTTTGATCTGCAGGCAACAGTAGCATTTTTTCTCCAATAAAGCCACAACTCCTAATAGTGCCACTTCCTATGGGCCAAGGATTCAAACATATGAGTCTGTGGGGGCCATGACTATTCAAACCACCATAGTAACTTCATAGTAAGAAAATTTTAAAATTATGCAGCTATTCAGAGGGTAAAGCATGAACATTGCTTGATCCTAGGAGTTTGAAGCCAGCTTAGACAACATAGTGAAGCCCAGGACTCAAATAAACAAACAGGAATAAAATAAAACTATTTATTTAAAACTACTCCATGTTATATTATATTATTAATATTTTAAATAAAACTACCTCCATGTTATTTATATTATTATATTATTAAAATTTTAAATAAACTGCCTCCATGTTGTTTTGTAGGTTGCAAAATTAAAAATAAGTCAAATGTCTGGCAACAAAGAAATTATTAAATATTTATTAGGCAAATAGTTTGAACCATCAAGTGTTTTATTAAGACTATGTGTGCCATATGTTAGCACTTTAGACATCTATGTAAATGCACCATTTATGAATGTCCACAGTCTCACTCAAATCCTTTAGATGAGGTTCATTTTCAAATTCAGTATTTCTCAAGCTCTAGAAAGGTAACATGATATTATATCCTGTATTTTGTAAATATTTCCAAAGAGTTCTGGGTTAGTACCTGTTGTATTGAGATCCTACAAAAAGCATAATCATTCTTAACTAGAATCAGCAAGAATAGTAAATAGGTTTATGTTCTGTCATTTACCTTCCTCCCTGAGTCAGAGAATCCCTCTACCTCTCTCCTATCACATTCTTTTTACTTATTCTTACATACTTGAATTTTCTTTTCTGGTTTACTTTTTTGTATTTGAAATAAGATCTCATATACTGTGTAGACAGGCTGGCCTCAGACTCACAGAGATCCACCTGCCTCTGCTCCTGAGTGCTGCCCACTGTGTCCAGATTCTCATTTACTCTTATACTGTGAGCACATTTTAATAATGCTATCTTCAGAAAAGCGCATGCTGAAGTATAGCCTTGGCATGTCTTTGTTTCTTCGGAGTTAGGTTGGCTGTGAGGCCTGTGTCTGCAGGCCACGGCAGCAGCTCGCCAGCTTCTTCCACGTGTGCTGTTGAGGCTTCTTATGTGGACTGCCATTCCTCCAGTTGGCAGCTTCTTTATTTAGGATTTATTTATCTCTAAAGATTCATGATAATATGCTCTGATGCAAGATGCATTTTGATGTTGGATTTTGTTTTCTTATGTTTGGTACTTAGCAAATTCTTAAAAACTGAATACCTACTAGTTTTAGTTTTAGGAAGTTTTTTTCCTACTTAATTTTTTTCTGTTTATTCTGTAGAACTTCCACTGAGCCCTTAAGCCTCCTGAATTGATCCTTTAATTACTCAGATTTCTTTAATTACTCAATCAGTTTTTCTTTTTACTGCTTGTTTTTGCTCTTTTCTTGCTTGTCCATTTGAAACTTTCATTCCTATTACATTTTTTATTTCTATGAGCTCATCTTTATTTTGTTTATTTTCCACTTCCTCTGTTCAGTTTCTTCCCAGTAGACTCTGTTGCCATTCTTAAGTATGTAATTTTAATTATATATCTAAATACTATTTAATTAAATATTTACTGAATAATTAAGGTATTTAATAATTAATTTAATAATTGGTGTTTGATAATTTTATTAAATATTAATTTAATTTAAGAGAAAGTCTTTAAATTTGACAGTCCTTTTTGACTCATGTGACATTACTTAGGGGACTAGGGTTTCTGGCCACCAAAGCTACCCCAAGTTAGTGGCTTCTGTGTCTTTTGTGTTGTAAACTCAAAGATGAATTTCACAAACAACAGAAGGGTAAGTTTTAGATAGGAGCTTATTATAGAAAATAGCTTAAGAGAAGGAAGCCAGAACGGGTTGCCACTGACATCCCTGTTTAGGGGTTAATAAAGCTTTACTGGGTTGAAGCATGGGAGGTGAGCTTGTTGGTCCAGTTGTTCCACCCACGAGGTATTCATTAACACCTTCCCATCCTGGTGGCTAGACTGGAATTTTGGCACCCCTTCAAGGATCAGAGAAACACCTGATCACACACAGCTTCCAGGCAGCTGTGCTCATTAAGTTTCTGTGTAAACTTAGAAGAATGATAACACAAAAATAGAACACAAACCAGTGCCCTGAATGGTTTTCAGTGTTTCTGGCCTCTGGTCAGGACAGAACCAAGTGCACACTAATTGCTGATCAGGACAGAACGAAGTGCGCACTGAGTGCTGGTCAGAACAGAACCAAGTGCACACTGAGTGCTGGTCAGAACAGAACCAAGTGCACACTGAGTGCTGATCAGGACAGAACCAAGTGCGCACTGAGTGCTGATCAGGACAGAACCAAGTGCGCACTGACTGCTGGTTTTCGGGGTCTCCATCGTGAACTGTGGAATGATTTCTCTTTTCCGGCTTTTAATTACTTCTGGAGATTGATTTACCTATACAAAAAAAGAATTAAATTTAATCTGGGTTGATGGTGTGTTTCTGTTTATCCACGCGTAACCTTGAACTTCTGATTTCCTGCTGCTTCCTGAGTGCTAGGATTATAGCATGTACCACCATAGTTTGGTGCAGGGCTGAGGATGGAAGGAGGCTAGTGCTCTGCCCGCAGGTCTACATCCCTAGCCCCTGCGGAGCTTTCACTGGTGTGTTGCAGCAGAGATCCCCACTTGTTTTCATGGGGTTTCATTTGGAACCAAGATCTCCATTAAAGGATGTCCCATTCTCTGTCCTGTTAAGAGTATCTTACTGCCAATGCTTTTAGAGATGAAGTGAAGGTAGCAAGGGAGAAGCTTATGTTGCTAGTGTGCACTCCTCTTTAATCCCAGCTGTTTGGAATGTCCTTTAGTTTAGACTATTCTGGTTATAATTCATCAGAGATCAAACATCCAGGCTTTCTTAGGACAACAGAAGGATCGATAGTATATGTACATAGCACATACCAGATTAGGGACTAAGTCACCATGATACGTGATAATTGTAACTTGGGTGTGAGAGAGAATAGTAATTGGGAGTGAGGTTGGCTGAACACCTCTGCCCTTGACACTGAGTCTTTGGTGATAGCAAATTGATCTCTATTAAATATTTTATTTAGCTCTCTAAACAGGAATGTGATTATAATCTGCTTGTCTCCATTCAGATTTTAGGACAGCAGATTAATGATTTTACCCTTCCTGATGTGAACCTTATCGGGGAGCATTCTGATGCAGCAGAGCTCGGAAGGATGCTCCAGCTCATTCTAGGCTGTGCTGTGAACTGTGAACAAAAGCAAGGTAACTAATGAGTGGAATATACACTGTGTCCTTCGTATATAAAGCCCCAGGGTAAATAACATCTTTCCATGGCTACCCATCCTCCCTATCATCTGCAGTTTTGCCGGTAATTTGCCTTCATATTTAAGTGAGTTCTAAAAGGTAGTCTAAGCCGGGCGGTGGTGGCCCACACCTTTAATCCCAGCACTTGGGAGGCAGAGGCAAGCGGATTTCTGAGTTTGAGGCCAGCCTGGTCTACAGAGTGAGTTCCAGGACAGCCAGAGTGATCCAGAAAAACCCTGTTTCGAACCCCCCCCCCCAAAAAAAAGAATCTAAAAGATAGTCTAATTCTGATTATGGTCATATTCCTTCCCTTTCTCTAAGACTATATAATTGAGTAGTTTTTATATTGTGTTATGTTCATTTTTTTTATGCTGCTGTGGACCCTGGTACCATGTTCATACTAAGCATGTACTGTACTATTGAACTGAGCTATACCCCCAGCCTGAGTATATTCTTTTTATTCCATGTTAACTACATGGCTATGCTACCCTTTATGGTTACTATTAAAATGCTTATTAATGTAATTTGTAAGGTGATAACTTAGGAGATATTTCTGTGATTCAGAATAAGATCACAGGCTGCAGTGCCTAGTCAACCTATGTTCAAATCCAGTTGCATTCCTACAAACTCTGAAGAGTTACTGGGTAAATCTTGTCTTTGTATTTCAGTTTCTCAGTAAAGAAACATTTAGTACCTATCTCACAATAACATTAGGAATCTAAGGAATACAGCAAGTAAAACAGCACAATATCTTACACAAAGTAGTGTTTCAAACCATTTTAATTTCATAGGAATGTGATTTTGTAACTATATGTATAGTAGATAGTGTTTTAAACAATAACACCATTTCATTTATCTATTATGTGTTTTTAAAGTTTTTGGGTTTGGTTTAGTTTTGGGTTTTTTTGTTTGTTTTGTTTTGTTTTTTTAGGGCAAGTTCTCACTGTGAGCCCTGACTGGCCTGGAACTTGCTATGCAGGCCACATTAGCCTGAAACACACAGAAACCTGCCTGCCTTTGCATCCTGAGTGCTCGGATTATAGGAATATGCCACCATACTTACCATGTCCACAATTTATTTTATTGAAATTTTTTTTCATACAATATATTCTGGTCATGATTTCTTCTCTCCCACCTCCTCTCATATCCTTCCCATCCCCCCACTCACCAACTCCTCCTTTCTCTCTATAAAGGCAAAAAAATAAATGAAAGAATAAAGAAATTAAGAACAAGAAACATAACACAACTGAAATCCATAAATATAAGAGGAGTAGCCATAAATAACATGCAGGCAAAAAACAAGAAAGACGAAAACTTTTGTCCCAAAAAGCAATATGAGGGAGGCAAGGAGTCTATAATAGTGTCAGTAGTTCACTTTGTGCTGCCTGCATAGTGCTGCGCATCGGGCCTGCCTTTCCGTATGCTTTCAGACACCCAGTGAGACCCATTGCAGAAAACTAACTTTTCCATTTTAAAATGTCACTTCTTAGGCGGCATTTATGGGGTAAGTCATACTTATTCCGTGGATATATCAACTATAAATTGGTAAAATTTCTAATTAGACTTAGTTAACTTAATAAGTGAAATACAGTTTGCAGATATTAGAAAAGTACAGTGTTTTTATGTATATAGCAACTCCAAGGTCACCCATTTGTGGTATTGAAGTCACTAAGTTACTTGAAGACTAGCTTTGATATGTAGGTGATAATGTCATTTATTTGTTGTTATTTTTAGGGTTTTTTTAAACCCTTTTGTAAAATATGACTTATTCGTATGGGGATCACTTCTTTAAAATATATTCAGATTTACTGTACATAAAGTAGATAAATTATTTTTGCTTTGAGGGGGTACTTTCATATATATGTGTGTAGTACATGCACATGGGTGCGTGCCTCTCCTGCATATGCACACAGAGCCCAGAGAAGGGATGGTGGCTATCGTCCTCTATCATCCTCCATTCATTCTTTGTGACCTATAAACTTGAATCTCCCTATTGGCTAGGATGGCTGGCCAGAGAGCTCCTGAAGTCTGCTTGTCTTTGCTCGCAGTTCTGGCATTACAGCCTTGTACAGCTATCCCCATCTTTCATTTGGGCGCTAGACATTCCAACTGGGACAGTCCTGATGCTGGACAGCACTTCTGCTCACTGAGCCGTCTTCCCAGATCCAAAGTGGATTTGATTTATTTCACAAGTATTTATTAATCTGACATGTTATGGAAGAGAACTACAGTACCAGACAAAACAGACACAAGGCTTGCCTTCCTTCATAGGACTTGAGTGGAGAGGGAAAAACATTGCCCCATAGCACAAGTGATTACAGAGTCATGGTACGTGCTCCAAAGGTGAGATGTAATTGGAGAGGCTAGACATGCTGTTAGGGAAGTTATTTAAGGAAAGCTCTGAAGGATAATGAGTTAAGAATTACTCAGAGTAAGAAAAATTCAAGTTATATTTGAGAACCTTAAAAACTCCTCAAAACTATAATTATAGTATGGTAAAGACAGAATTGAGAGAAGTGTTGTTGGAGAATAGGAAATGAAAGGCTATTCAATCATAGTATTTTGTAATTATTTTAAATTGAAGCTCAATTTTTATCTTTTATTTATTTTTATTTTTTAGTTCAAAGGTTCCCAACCCCATCCATACTATTTTCCTCCACGTCTGGTAATGTAAAACAAGTTTATATTTTTTTTGCACTTTTTTCTTGTTCTGACACTGAAAAGTTTAGTAATAGACAGCATAGAGTTTTGGGGCTTTTCCCTCAGCTCACTAGGTGACTCCCACTCTTCAGATTGCTGTACTTTTCTTAAACTATCTGTATTTCTTTTTAAAAGATTTTTTTTCTAATGATGGCACATTGATCACCCCAAAACTATCCTTGGTTCATGATGCTCCAGCTGTGCTGTGTCCAGAACATAGCACATCACAGCGCCCCTTCCCACCGGCTAGTGCTCACATTCTTTCCTGCCCCTCTCCCCCAGGGTTCCCGGAGCCTTGGAGGGGTCATGCTGGTGTCCCAGTCTAGGACTGGGCACTCATCAGTCACTCACTCAGTCATGAGTCCCCGTGTTAATCATTGCCCACTGAAAACAGAAACTGTTCTGACCAACAGTGAGAAAGGAACAGCACTAATGTTCATGTGTCAGGATAAGTGTTTAGAAGACTAGATAACAAAACAGCAGTAGTGAGGTCCCTCCATCCAGGAGCTGTGACCTTCCTAGCCATGGACTTTTGACCAGATTTACAATACCAAGTATTATTTCTTCCTGTAGAGCATGTCTAAAATCCAGGTAGGCAGTGATTGATTGCTGCAATAACACTCTGGCCACTTTTGCACTTGTGGTCACTTCTTGTCTAGCAAGGTGATACTATTAGCAGAGTTCACCGCTGGGTAAAACCGTTGGTGACTAACATCCCATAGTGCCCTGTACAGCACATTCCAGCCTTATAAAAGCTAGCCAGTAAAGAAGAAGGAAGCTTCCAGTTGAACAGGAAAGCTTTAATCTCTCACTTACCCAGATTTGGGGTATTCTCTGGTTTCAGGAATATAGTAGAGAGCTAAGAATCATGTAAATGAATTTCTAAATTGTTAATTGTTAGCTGTCGCTGTGAATGTATAATGTGGGTAGGTAGATGAGGAGACTCTCTAAAGTGCTTCAGTACTTCCTACCTACCTGTGGATGAGATATACTCGGCCTTTGTCCTTATCCCCAATTTCTCTACATTATGAAGACTAAGTGAAACTGTTTTACACCTGCTTTGTGTTTAGCCATTCTTACAAGCTGGAAGAAGTTAAAAGCAATTGGTGAGAGCCTGACTGTATCTATTTGTCTTTGCCGACCTCTAATTGGGGCAAATAAAGTAGGAATAAATTTTAAAAGGCAGAGATTAGTAGTAGAAGGCACACTGACAATAACATCAACCTTGTGTTTTGGGTTTGTGAGCAGAAGTGAGGGAAGGCTATAAATTTTTTTGTCCAGAGATGGGAGGCACAACTTGCGGCAAAGTGTGTGTGGAGATCAGTGGGCAACTTGTGAAAGTCAGTTCATTCTCTCCCTCTGTGGATCCTGGGATCAGAGTCATCATGCTTGTTGGCAAGCACCGTCACTCACTGAGCCATCTCGCCAGCGCAGCAGGCAACCATGGTGACCTCCTTCATCTACTGTTCTATTAAGCAGTAACAGAACAAAAGTACCTTTTATAGATTAGAAGGCTGCGACTTACAGATGTTACAGGATTTACCAAATACCTTACTTATAATGAATGGGCTAGATATAGAAAAAAACATTTCTTCATCCTTTAAGCTTTGTATTCACATTAAACTATACAAAACATTTTGAACAGATAAAATTGAGGGTAAACCCCCATACGTAGTATGCCTCATTGTCCAGCACTGCCTCGTGGGTGTGTACCAAATATCATACAGAACTGTCTTTTTAACTTTAAGGTTTGAAAGTAATGCACATGAGTTTAGCTGTCATGCCCATTTTCCCATTAGTACTTTACGGTGTTCGCGGGGAAGGGCCTTGACGTGGCAACACCGCTTCTTAACTAACGCTTCCCCTCTCGTACCTACTAATGTCCTCACCTCCTCTACTGTGACTCCTTCATTTCCAGTAGTTGCCATTAAACCTCCCTTCCCCATACCAGCGCCACTGCTTCTTCTCTTCCATGCTCATTCATACGCTTTAATTTTGAGGACTTGTCAATCACCTGAGATGTGCTGGCTCTTGTTTTTGTTGTCATAATATCACAACGGTGGTGTTAAAATATTTAAACAAGCAAAACAAACAAACAAAACCATGTTATCTGCTGGGCAGAAGATTCCAGTAGATGACACTAATGACAATGCTTAGACATTTCATAAGTACAATTCTAAGGGTACGTGCCATGTTAATTTATTTTAATGCTTAAGCCAATTCTGTCATCCATTGTTGTGTCTGGAAATAATTAAAAGTGTTAGCAGGGCTTTGTCAGAGGAAAGAGGTACTGCTGCCAGAGTGACCTTACTCCTAACGGCTGAGCCCCTCCTGGTGTGTAGTGTGGAGCATGAGACTGGTGTGCATTGTGCCTTACATACAGAGATGGAGAACAGTATTTTAAAGCCCAGGATTATATAGTCGTTCAATTACAGGTTCAGTGTGTATCTTCAATTAATTTTAGTTATTTCTGTTCTATATAGTAAACAAAATTAAGGTAAGAATTTATATAACTTAGTACTTTGATTATGTAAGAATAAAGCTAGAGTATTTTACCATGTAACAAAGAAACATCTAAAGGATAAATTAGAGTGTAGAAACTGTGGTGTGGTTCTCTTTTGCCCTGACTGTGAGTCTCACTATTTCACTGTTTTAGTCTGATGTGTACTCATGCTGAAGCTGCATTCCCTGAGCCCACAGCCTCAGCTTCCTAGGAAAGGTTGAAAGGAGCCAAGTGTGGTAGTAGATTCAGAATATGCTCTGAAGGGTTAAGACAGGAAGGTCACAAGTTCAAGGCCAATTTAGGATGCAAAGTGCATGGAGGGCAGCTAGCAAGACTCAGACTCAATCAAATGAATAAATGATGGACAAAACTTTGGAACAAAGTCAGAATTTGGTTTTCAGCCTTTGCTTACCTGGCACATACTTGGGACAGAGCAGCCATGGAAAGGGCAGTCTGAAGAGTCAAACAGAGAACTGATTGTAGTGCGCTATAGAGCATTAGCCTGCAGCTTGTTGACATTGTGTCACTTGAACAGTGACATCCCAGGTTGTTCTTGTTTTCAGAGTACATCCAAGCCATTATGATGATGGAAGAGTCTGTTCAGCATGTCGTCATGACAGCCATTCAAGAGGTATGTCGACTAGAGCTTTGCACTTCACCGCTTGTCTCAAATTCATGGAGAAAACTAGTTCACACAAGAGAAATAACAACCTTAAAAAACTATTTTTTACTGTGAATACCCTAAACCCTAATTTTTTAATTTCATTATTTCTATTGTGTGCATATTGATTTTATTTATTTAGCAAATACTTAGTTCAAGCCCAAAGTACACTAGCAACTAGGGATACAGTTGTGAAAAGATACTAGAATTCTCTGATAAAGTGTGTATCTCCCTCTCAGAGTCTCAGAGAGGAAAGTGGTTAAACAAGAATTCATATAGTTTTAAAACTATATGCAGGACCATCTGAAGTAACAGCTTTCATGGGGACATTAAGTAAGACAAACGATGACTAGGAAGGCATGGCACGGTGTACCAATACCATCCAGCATCGTCCACCATGTTAGGTTGTATTTGCCTTCCTTCTTTAACATCGTGCATCCTTTCACGTGTCTGCTTTAGCAGAACATCCTTTCACCTGTGTCTGCTTCAGGAACACATCCTTTGAGATAACTGACTTTCCAATGAAACCAGAAGTTCCCACTTGAGCTAATCAATTGAACAGGGTTTTGGAGAAGCTTGAAATCAGCTAAATGAAGAGGACAGATAGTGGGAGTGGCTTTGGATGGGAAGGATTTCCCGTGTGTAGCAGTAGAGAAGGGAAAAGGTGCTACTGGGTTTGCAGATTTACAAAACTTCTTACCTGGGATTGGGATTTTATGGAATGCTGGGAGTTAATCAGGTTTGGGAAATAGGACTGAAAGGGGGCTGGAGAGCTCAGTGGTTAAGAGCACTTACTGCTCTTGCACAGGACCTGGATTTCATTCCAAACACCCACACAGTGGCTCAAAACTGTCTATAACTGTAGTCCCATGGGGGTCCAACAGCCTTCTTCCAGCCTCTGTAAGCACCAGAAATGCATGTGCTGTATGGATATACATGTAGACACTCCTGTACATCAAATAATAAATAGTAGGGAAAGTTGAAAGAATCTAAAGAGGATAAAGAGGCTGCTGGCAGGGGAGTTTTTTTTTTTTTTTTTTTTTTTTAAAACTTTCAAGCAACTTTGAAGTAGTACTACTTTTGTTGGTTTTGGTTTTATTATGGGCTGGGGGGGTATTTTTGTTGCTATTGTTTTGTTTTCCCCCTCATAGCACTTAACTAGTTGGGATATATAGGCAGAAAGTAGGTAGTTGGGTTGATCTTTGATTGGACTGATCTTTGATTGGATTGATCTTTGATTGGGTTGATCTTGAATTGAGACTTTTGCTGCCTGGAAATAATGAGGTCATTAGGACATTGATGGAAGTCATTTAGAAGCAATAAGTTATGAAATTTAGGTTTACTAGAGAAGGTAGTTGGTTAAATGAATGATAGGACTAAGGGCCATTCAGGTGGTGGCACACTTGTCTGTCATGCACAAAATCCTGCATTCTGTCCCTACCACATAAACCAGGCTGGGTGGTATATACATGTCCAAAGTCAGAAAGAAGACACAGGAAGGCTAGAAGGTAACATGAAAAAACTTGAAGACATCATGTTAAGCAAAATAAGCTAAAGACAAATATCACATATTTTTCTGTCCTATGTGCAAACTAAAAAAATCAGTAGTCTAAGGTCACCCTTGGCTGCAAAGTGAATTTAAGGCAAGTTTGGGCTACAAGAAACCCTATCTCAACTGAAAACAAACAGAAACAGAACCTGAAAGAAAGGTTGCAGCAGTCTGGAAGGGAGTCAAGGGAGGGAAGGGAAGAGGGGAAGATGGAAGAAAGAAAGTGCACTATTTATGCATTAGGGAAATAATACAGTGGTGCCCATCTGTGCAATTAATGTATCAATGATTGCAAGTGTTGTCTCAGTACAAGGAGAGTGGTTATGTTAATTAGCTTAATTTAGCCATTCCACAATATGTATACCAAACATATTGGTATATATATGCTATATACCATAAATGATATAGTCTTTTATTCTTTAAATAAATAAATTCTTTATAAAGAAGATAAAATTATCTTCAGCTCTCTAGTGATTTCAAGGTCAGTCTTGTCCACGAGAAACCATGTCTTAACAAAGGGGGTAGGGGAGAACACATACACACAAGCAAGAACTCTGGAATCCTGATGTAAGGAGAGAAAGTCCCAGAAGATGGTAGTTAGTAACAGAAGAAAGCCAATTAAACTGTTACCTATGAAGTCTACGAATAATGACCCAGAGAGCTGGCAGCGGATGGGAAAGTCTGGAAGCTCCGGGCTGGGAGCTGTGGGGCTGGGGAGCAGCACTGCATGGAACTGTTAAGAGCCCTGTAGGGAGAGAAGGGTGCAGTCAGAATGTGAGGGCTAGCTTTTTCTAGAGCATCAGCTGCTGTGTTGTGATAAGGATGAAACTAGGAAAAAAGACCAGACGGTCACCTGTCCCTACCTTTGAATTAGATGTATTCTCTCTGAATACTCCGTTGGTGACGCCAAGCGTTTGACAAAGTTCCAGTGTCTGGACAACCTGGACTGACCCTTCACTGCCCTTGATGGATACTTGCTGTACACCTTTAGCTATGCTTATGCTTTTACTGTGCAAGGCCTCTCTCTAAGAGCTAGAGCTGGGATAGCAAAAGGCTAGTGTAAACAAGAATGAAATCAGAGAAAGTCCCCTAGAAAAAACAGTTATGCAGAAAATTGAGTCTCTTCTAAGAACTTATTACTTAAATATTCAGATCACTAATAAGTGTTGTTAATACACATGAGAAAGAAGATTTGAGAAGAGTTATTAAAAAAGAAAAACTTTGAGAAATTTTAGAAACTGCCAAGCTGTAATTGAATTACTAGGTTTTTAATGTTCTATTTTAGAAACAAGTAGTTTGTATGTACAGGAAGAGATTTTGATCGTGCAGGTTTATGACAAGCCTTGGTCCCTCCCTGAAGGCAGAAGTAAGCAGGTTTAGGAACCCTGATGTTCTTCTGTTCTTTACAGAGTTGTAATAAACATAGGGATCGTATTGAAACAAGGGTTCAGGACAGACGCAGAGGAGGCATCCTGGCTCAGTGAGCGGCCTGCCTCCTAGACAGACCTGTCAGACCAGAACTTTTCTGATAGAGCACCCTTGCTTAAGCAAAGGGAAGGAACAATATTTTAAGAATCAAAGAAAAAGGATGGTGGTCTCATGTCAAATATAAAAGAAATATAGAGGAAGGAAAGGAAGAAGTAAATAAGGATGAAAAGTTGAACCTCTAGAAAGTCAAGTTTGATATAATAGGTAGTAGGAAATAACTTTTGATCTATTAATCTTATGCCAAACTGAAACAGAATCAAATTCAGATAGAGCCATCCTGTCTAGCATTTCTGTAGCCACAAGGCTTTACAAGCCCAATCTTAAGGAAGAAGATGCTGAGTTTAAAGAAAATGGGTTTTATCATCATGTTAATTTCTAGTTCTTATAAAATTACTGTTTGCTCACTTTGTTCCTCTCAGTATTCCTATGTGAGCAAGGAAGACTTTAGAAGAAGAGGTATTTTGAAAAGCTGTGTAATCAATGTATAAAATTTCTGAGGAAAATGATTTTATGTATAAATAAACTTGAAAGATCAGAAGTTGTCAGAGTAGGAAAAGCCATACCAAGGTGTGCTTCTCTCTGTCCTCACTCTCATGAAGCGAATGATGTCCTGTGTCTGAGCCTCACTTCCCTTCGCTGCTCTTGCATCCACCCTTCACCAGACCCTGCCCCCAGCAGAGGCTGCTCCCCAGCACTCTATCACAGATTGTATCATAGACTGACTGCTGTATTTTTTACATTTGCTCTTAGACTCCTCTGAGCCGTGCCTAGTATACTTAGCTAATTCCTGCATATCTCAAAATTTTCAAACTGATTGTTTCTTTGTAACTGAATAGCTTTATTATATTATTTGAATTTTTTCTTCTACATGGGTACTCCTTTTTATTACTCAAAAAGATGTCTTGTAAATTTTAATATTCTCAATAGAGTGATGGCTGAAATCAAAAGATCTCTCAATGTAGCATCTTCATATTTCTAATCGTCCTCCCCTTCTGTCTGCCACATAGAACATAAGCACTGGGGCATTTGAGTCTGCTCTGCACTGCTTTTATAATTAGAATTCTGTGCCCTTGCTTCTCAACCTTCCTCACCCTCTCTGAATCTAAGATACATGGGGAGGGTACATGCACTGTCATTACTTTGGGGTAACACTGATGTGCACGTTTGCTCCCCATTAAAAGTTAACACACAAAGTAATGGATTTTATTATGTTGTTTTCATAAAAGGAAATATCATTTTCCAGTCTGCTGCTGCTGCCACTGGGATTCTGTTGTGGCTCTGGGTCTTGCATGTGCTCAAGCAAGCACCTGTGCCACTGAGAGCCATCTGGCCTCTCTCTCAGGGCGTGCAGTTTGGTCCTTTTGACAGCCTCTCCCCCTGTTCTTCTTTCTCATTCTCCTCCCAATGAACTCCTTCCTGACAAATACTGGTCCTATTTTCATAACTTCTTGTGTGAGTTTTGTTGCTGTGGCTGTTTTGCGATCCACTGTGTTTACTTAGGATTAGAGCGCGGGCAGCTTAGCAATGGCACTCCGTGAAGAGAGTGACTCCCTTCCACGGTTATTACCTAGAAGGAAAGAAGTACTTGCTGTTGCTCTCACTCTGAAAAGTCTCTGCGTTAAATGTCTGGCCACTCTCTTAACATAGTGCTAAGAATAAGTTGTGCTTGGTTCTCATAGCTGGGGCTCTCAGTGAAAATGAGCACCAAAATTCAGATGCCTAATTTTAAGTGTAGACATTACTTGGAGTAAAAAGCAGTCAGAAAAATTAATAACAGAAAACAGTTGCTTGCTTTTTGGTTTTAGTTTGTTGTTGTTGTTGTTTTAGTCATTTCTGGATGCTTATTTTTTATATTACCTAGAATATAGTTTTGCCTCATCATTATAATCATTTAAATCTCAATTTCAGCTAATGAGTAAGGAGTCTCCTGTCTCTGCTGGAAATGATGCCTATGTTGATCTCGATCGCCAGGTATACAGTTATCTTCATTCATGCAGTGATTGACACAGATAAATTTCACACACCAGGGAGAAGTGCAGTTGAAATTACTAATGGAGTACATTGATTAAATTTTTTTATATTTTACCTGAATTTAAGAACTTAAGCCAATTTGTTAACTGATACTACACATTATAATTAAGCTTGAACTTTGTATTAAAAGAAGTACTGCATGTGCCAGTGAGATGTCTCAGGAGGTGAGGGCACTTACTGGCAAGCTTGATAAACTGAGTTTAATTCTCAGGAACCACTTGATAAAAGGGAAAAGTACAATGCATCAAGTTTTCCTCTGACTTCTGCATACATTTATGTGTGCACACACACATACACACAGATATACCAGATACACACACAGAGAGAGAGAGAGAGAGAGATGAATTAATGTGGCATTGAAAAAATATGGTAGTATTGCATTGTCCACTTTAAAACAAATTCATTTAATTTACAGTGATCCCTGTTTTCTAGTCACGAGTTTCTTCCTGCTCTATAACTTGCTGTGTAGATCAGGCTGGCCTCAAACTCACAGAGATCAACCTGACTCTGACTCCCAAGTATTGGGGTTAAAGGAGTGTGCAACCACAGGTGACTGGGAACAACTGTATTGAAAAGGAACTTGCAATGTATTTTTAAGAATTAAATATTGTTACATTCAGTTTGTAGTTTCCATTATCTACATGGGCAGAAATCTTTGTATCTTTTGCTTTCTCTTATTTTGGGCTCATGGTTTTAAATGTTATATAAGAAAGTCTTTGGACATGATATAATTTTAATCCAAACTATAATTTGCCTTTCTCTTTGTGGTATTGTTTCTTTGCTGTTGTAGGTACATTTATATTTTGTATATTTATTAAACAGAGCTTTATATTATATGAAATAGACAAATTTTATTTTAATTGGTGTTTTTATAATTTTCTAACTTAGAATTTATTAAGGGAATATGACTTTGAGGCCAGTCTGGTATATGTAGGGAATTTCAGGCTAGCCAGAGCTACATAGTGAGACTCTATCTCAAAAAAAAGCTGCCCCCCCAAAAAAGTGCTTATTTTCAGTTTTTACCAGGAGTCTTCTTAATTTCCTCTACATTACCTCCCAAGAAATAAAAAAAAAAAAAATATTAATTCTGTGTTACACCTATGTAATGTCTTCATCATTGTATTGAAATATATCTTATGCTTACTTTTCTTTCTAACTAGTTGAAGAAGACTACAGAAGAACTAAATGAAGCTTTGTCAGCAAAGGAAGAAATTGCTCAACGATGCCATGAATTGGATATGCAGGTAAGAGCACCTCTGTGTTGTGTCTCACCACAAAGACCATCAAAAAATGCACTGGGCATTAACACATTATTCAGGTTTACTACAATGTAGCTCTAATTACAAAAAGAGGGAGGGGTGGGGGACAAGCAAATAGGGTTCTGATTTAGAAGAATGTGCTACCTGTTTGTAATTTAACTAAACTCATTATAAATTAATATTAAAAATCAGAACCCACAGAAAAAGCCAGATAGCCATGCATGCTTACAAAGCTCCAGTGTTGAAGGGCTCTGGGTTCTGCAGGTCAGTGTTTTACAGAGGGTTTTTTTAAGTATTTTGTATTCTTATCACAAGTATCTGAGACTTTGCATTCATCTATGCCAATATCTCTTTAAAGCTTATCCATCATCATGAGACTTGCCAATTTTGTGGCTTTTAACTTGGTGGCATTTTACATTTTACTTTGTAGCATTTACTTGTTGACTATTGATTATTGTCTTTCCATGTGCTTATTTACCTTCATTGATGAAGTCTCTTTTCAGATAGGAAGTAAATCCAGCTATGGTGGCCTACAGCTGTAGTCCTGGCTTCTTGGGAGACGTATGCAGGAGGATCACTTGAGCCCCACAGTTTGAAGTGCCTGAACAATGTAGCAAGACCCTATCTCAAAATATATAGAAATTAATTTTTTTAATTCTTACCCTTCGATATTGCTTTGCATGCATAGATATTTCCAATACAGTGGTTGTCAATGTGAGGTGGCACTCAGCAGTCAGAGGCAGGCAGATCTGCAGCCGACAGAGGCCAGCCCCATCTGCATAGTGAGTCATAGGGCAGCCAGGGAGACACAGTAAGAACCTGCCTCAGAAGTAGACAGATTCATAATGGTAATTCACAAGAGTTTCAGCTGAATAACCACAGTCCTAATTCCAACAGGTTGCCGCACTGCAAGAGGAGAAAAGTAGTTTATTAGCAGAAAATCAGATATTAATGGAGCGACTCAATCAGTCTGATTCTATAGAAGATCCCAATAGTCCAGCTGGAAGAAGACATCTGCAACTTCAGACTCAACTAGAACAGCTGCAAGAAGAAACATTCAGGTAAAAAGCCACTTAAAGATTTATTTATTTATTTTATGTATATGAGTATGAGTACACACTGTAGCTGTACAGATAGTTGTGAGCCTCCATCTGGTTGTTGGGAATTGATTTTTAGGGCCTCTGCTCACTCCGGTCAACCCCGCTTGCCCTGGTAGATCCTGCTTGCTCAGTCCCTGCTCAGTCTGGCCCAAAAGTTTATTTATTATTATAAATAAGTACACTGTTGCTGTCTTCAAGTGTACCAGAAGAGGGCATCAGATCTCATTATGGGTGGTTGTGAGCCACCATGTAGTTGCTGGGATTTGAACTCAGGACATTTGGAAGAGCAGTTGGTGCTCTTACCCGTTGAACCATCTCATCAGGCCCTAGTTTTAAAATTAGCTAACAACCAAGGTTGCCAGGATGGCCTAGACAGCAAAGGTGCTTGCCTCCAAGCCTAACTACCTAAGTCTATTCCCCAGAGCCTGCATGCTAACGAAGGAACCCAGCTCCAACAGACATTATCCTCTGACACACACACACACACACACACACACACACACACACACACACACACGTGTGCACAAGAACACACAGATAGAGTCTTAGGACTTGTGGGTAACTACACACCCAAGTGGTTGTATAATAACAACATTTTCCCAAAGACTTCTCACATGCCATGAAATATCTCCACATCTAGGAAATCCCATCAAAGCTATATATATAACTTCAGACCCAGGGGATTAAATACCCTCTTCCAGCCTCCACAGGCTCCAGGCACATAAGTGATACACAGACATACATGCAAGCAAAGCACCCATACTCATAAAATTATTTTTTTAATTTTAAATTAAAAAAAGTAAAATGTGAAATTGATATACACCCTCCCCACTACCCCAAATCTTAAATCATTTTTAGTAAAATAAATTACTCCAGCAGATAAAGTTGGGTTTAAGTTTTAGCATTTTGTCACATACTAACATGGATTCCAGAGGAAGTAAAAAACTTAAAGGTTACATTTTAAATCATTAAAAATATTCTCAGAAGATGGAGAATTAAAAGACAGTAATGTCAAGTGTTTACTAAAAGCAAAAACTATGAAATAAATATTTCAATTGAATTATATAAAATTTACAGCTTTTTATTAAATACTTATATAAGAAAAATTGAACATAAGTAGTCTACATGAAATATTTTGGACAATAGACAAGAAGGGCCTTATAACTTAAAGGGAGGTTGTATACCAAATAAAGAAACCTGCTTAATTAGATATGAAAATAGAGTGCAGCTATGCTTGGAGAAATACGGTGAACAGAAATAAGACTAGATAATAGGCACCAAAAATGTTGTCATTCATTTATGTGGATCTAAATACAGCTTTTCTTAGTATATATTCTTAGTTAAAAATTTGGAAGCCTTTGCTCTTTTCTCCTGTTGAGTACTTTGTGCACTGGTTAAGCTCGTTTTCATGGTAGATAGGACTTGGGTAGAGTTTATGCTTACAGAAGTGAGACATGTGCTCAGGAAGAATGGATTTTGTTTTCTTTTCTCCCTAAGGAAAATTGTGAGACACTTAATAGTGCATTTTATTCATTTTGTTTTGTTACAGACTAGAAGCAGCCAAAGATGATTATCGAATACGTTGTGAGGAGTTAGAAAAGGAAATCTCAGAGCTTCGGCAGCAGAACGATGAACTAACCACTTTGGCAGATGAAGCTCAGTCTCTAAAGGACGAAATAGATGTTCTCAGGTAAGCAGTTGCTCTTCGCTGCAACATTAGATTCGCTGCCACTACCCACCCACCCCAGCCACACACAGACACAGACACACAGAGCTTCATCTCAGATGTTACAAACTCTGACATCTCTGAGCACACAGACATGTTTAAAAATAAAGTGTAAGTGAATAACTAAGTGGCTTTATAAGCACTTAAATTGATAAGGCAAATAAGTATCAAATGGATGTTAGATTCCCATGGCAGTCACTCCACTGGTGTCTAGCACTGGCTCTTCCTTGTTGTTATTCTTCCTTAATTATGAGCCCTCCCAACCCTTGGTCTGTGTCTTAAAGACTGACTTCATTTCTTTGCCGGCCATTTTCTCCTTCCTTCCACGTGTTCTCCGTGTAGGTACCTCACTGTTCACCATTCTTTCACAATCTCATCCTCTTGGAATCCCCTTTTGTTTTAAGAATACTAAAGTGTACAGAGAAAAATCACATACTGCTGTAATTTAATCCTATTACAAATTAGGGATGTTTTCTCCTACCCCTGGGCTACTACTCACTAGTCCTTAGCCCTGTCTCCCATTTCCCTCATAGCTGTTAAATATTTTTATAATTCTTCTCATCTATCCTCTCCCCACCACACCCCATTGCTTAGACCCACTAGATGGCCTTGTGTCCTCCTGAGGGGGAAGCAGCTATAGACTATTGACTCTCCACTGTCCTTGTGTTCATACCTATCTGTTTTATTTTCTCCCATTACTAAGACCTTCTCTGCTGACACTCTCAAGCATTCTTGCCTGACAGGCACTGTATTGTGTCAAGTATTTATTTCTCTTGAGTTTTATACACACATACACACACACACACACACACACACACACACACACACATATACACACAGATACCTTTAAAACTTTCTGAAAAATTACAAAAGTTAAAATTTTATTCTCTTTAATGCCCTAAAATTTGCTATTTCCTACTCCATTTCTCTGCTGAAACTTTTACTGGGTATGATAATAACATAGTAGTTACAACACTTGAACATTCTACACTTTATTTTACTTTTCTGCTAAATGTGATTTTGCTGGTTACCCTCCTGTTTACTTTCCTTACATTTTTGACATTCTTAGTGACAAGTTCTTCTGTAATTTAGGTTATGATTTCTTTGTTAATCTAACAAAACTTAGATTCACTTTAGGTTTTATAATTTAAAATATGTTAAGACCTGGTATTATCTACTATTTTAACATTGTCTGAAACAGCTGTACAGCTGTGGGTGTGTTTCTGACTCATTTCCCATCATTTTAGACACTCTTCTGATAAAGTATCTAAACTAGAAGGTCAAGTCGAATCTTATAAAAAGAAGCTGGAAGACCTTGGAGATTTGAGGCGGCAGGTTAAACTCTTGGAAGAAAAGAATACGATGTACATGCAGAACACTGTCAGTCTGGAGGAAGAATTAAGAAAAGCTAATGCTGCCAGGGGTCAGCTTGAGACATACAAAAGACAGGTAGGAGAACAGAAGCAGAATGCTCCTTGGTGCTGCCTGGCAAGGACTATACTGCAATACATAACTTTTAAACTACCAGTCACTTCTAGGCCTGTCAGTCAAATCAAATGAATACTCTACCAGGTTTTCTTTTGTGATGTGCCATAGTCACTGTGAAGAGACACCATGACCAAGGCAACTCTTACAAAGGAAAACACTTAATTGGGGGATTGCTTGCAGTTTTAGAGGCTTAGTCCTTGGAGCATGGTGACACCCAGGCAGACATGAGACATGGTTCTGGAAAAGTAGCTGAGGATTCTGCAACCTGACCTGCAGGCCATAGGAAGAGAGAGTGACAAGAGGCCTGGCTTGAGCTCCTGAAACCTCAAAGCCCACCAGTGACACGCTTTCTCCTACAAATACACACCTCTTAGTCCTTCTGATTTTTTCAGTTCTCCTTGATGACTAAGCCTTCAAATATATGTGCTGTGAGGGACATTGTTAGCCCACTGCCACATGGTTCTCAGCTGTTTTTTTTTTTTTATTTATTTCAGAATTATTACATTTTATTTACTTGGTTGCAGGGGGCATAGGTATGCCTCAACATGCATATGGAGGTCATAGGACAACCTGCAGGAATCTCTCCTGTCCCCTGAGACAGTGTCACCATGTATCCCTGGTGTGTCTGGAATTTAACAGATCTGCTTACTGCTGCCTCTTAAGTGCTAGGATTAAAAGTCCTAACACTTTCAAACAGCCCCTACCCAAACTGCTTGGTTTTTCCTCCTTATTCTTCCTTTTCACAGCCAGGCTTTTTAATAAACACTCAATTCCTGTTAAACTTAAAGCTCTTGGTTCCTCTTATTGGTACCTCTAATTATCCACAGCTTCTGCATGCACCTCCCACAGTGGTTTTGGCCCCTTCTAAGATTGGCTGTGTAATTGAGTTTTACCCTCACGGGTCTTTCTTCCTATCTTTCTTTACGCCTTGTTCTTTCGAGGAATGACAGCCTCTATAGATTCCCTGATAATTGTTACCACTTTCTAGGAGCCTGTCTTACCTAGACAGGCTGTATTTCTTAGTTCTCTCCCTTTTGTTAGAGTGATGGATTATATAAATTTATTCAAGTATGGTAGAAATAGGGTTTTCATAAACCTATAGAAGAGATTGATGTATTTTTCTGAAATTTGTTTTGTTTAGATTGGAGGGGGCATGCTGGGCATTGAACATAGGGCTTTGTATACACTAATAAGCATATATTCTATCATTAAGCTACATATCATCACCTTGATCATAATTTCTAATGTTTCAAATTATAAAAATTGAGATTTTTATGTTATTTTTATATTTTGTATCAGGTTGTAGAGCTGCAAAATAGATTATCTGACGAGTCAAAGAAAGCAGATAAGTTAGATTTTGAATATAAGCGGCTAAAAGAAAAAGTTGATGGTCTTCAGAAAGAAAAGGATGTAAGTATGTACTAGGTATTCTGTTTCTCAGAAGTGTTAAAATTAAGACTGGAATATAATTCATTTTTGACTACATTTATTCCTTTTTCAAATTGACTATTCTTCTTTTAAGTCACATTTCCCTTCTTTTTTCCCAGAAATAAAGATTCAAGGGACAGTTTTAGTTGAGTTCTCATTTCTTTAGTATGCACACATTTTTATCATTGCCCCCTTCCATCTTTTTACTCTGCCTTTCATGTGTGTAGCCCTTCTACTTCCCATGTAATTAGTATGGAGGATTCTGTTCCACCATTGCTTAGCATAGTTTGCTTTTTACAGTCTGAGTTTTTAGTCTTCATCCTGAATCTTTGTTTAATGGAAAGAATGTTAAGGAAATAGTAAAGGACAAAGTAGCTGGCTTTATGTTTCATGCTTAAGCATGAGTAGTGTGTTGCCTTGCAGTAAGATATTTGGTATTGTTGAAATAGAAAATAAAAAGACAATCATTTTCACGTTTCTACTCCGTAATCTCTCCATAAAAGATGGAAACTAAAAGTAAGCCCAGGGTCACTACTGTTTGTCTTCTTCCTGGATAAGGCCTAGACACTGCTTAGTTAACTGGTAGAGCTCACCTTTGTTTTTATATTCCTTTAGAGGTTAAGAACGGAAAGGGATTCTCTGAAGGAAACCATTGAAGAGCTGCGTTGTGTGCAGGCTCAGGAGGGGCAGCTCACCACTCAAGGTAAAAATCTCTATCACCCAAGGAGACTAGTTCTATCTTCAGTGGACGTGTTGGGTTCACGTTGAGATGATTGTAAGAGCAGATGAAAGTGAAAATTTGAAAAAAACGAAATTAAGTTTTTGAACTGTTCACCAAGATCTTAACAGGCTGTGCTTGGGAGGTTGAGTTCAGGTAGCATCTTTAAACCAACTTTGTAATCTCTTGAGTGTTACAAGTCAAAATCATCTGTGAACCTGGATACTGTTATTCTGAAAACCCCCTCATGGTTTTTTTAAATATATAAACCTTGCCAAGTCAGTGTATCAATTTTGTAATCTTTCCATGATGTTGAAAGTCTGAGTTTTCTGGTGGAGACTTAGGTCTGTTATTGCTGTTGTTGATGTTGTTCTTTGGGGTTTTTTTTTTGGGGGGGGGGTGGATTTGTTTATTTTGTTTCTCTGTGTAACAATCCTGGCTGTGCAAGAACTCAGTTTGTAGACCAGGCTGACCTTGAACTCACAGAGATCCACCAACCTCTGCCTCCCAAGTACTAGGATTAAAGGCATGTGTCACCACACCCTGCTAAGATCTAGTTTTATGTACAATAATATCATCTGCAAATACAAATCTTAGACTTGTTCCTTTTCTGTGTGGATCCCTTTTGTTTCCTTTTGAGTCTGTACTAAGACTTGCAGTAGTGTTCTGAATAGGAGTTGTAAAGGCTCACACCTTTGCCTCCTTAAACTTGACTGTAGAACTCCTTCAGGGATAGGCATAGAGCTCCGTGCAGCCACATTAACAAACAAAGGGGAAATAGCACCATTTCAGTTTGTACCAAAAAGGCATTTGACAAAGTCTACCATGTACTCATAATTTTAAAAACTTAGTATGCCAGAAGTAGAAAGTTTCCTTCACATGGTAAAGAAACATTGAGAAAACCTCAGAGGTGAAAGAATGGAAGCCTTTCCTCTAAGACCAGGGAGATGATGAAGGAATCTGCCGTCACCACTTTCCTCAGGGTCACATTAGCATTTCTAGCCAGACCACTTAGGAAAAGGGGGGAGCAGGGAACAAGGAGAAAATAAACTGCATATTTTGCATTGAAATGCAGAAGAACAAAACTGACCCAAAGGACCTAAATATAAGACCTCACCTTGTAGGTATACATTCTGATCACATTTAATTTGACAGCGATCCCCTGCAATTGTTGCCCAAAGCATGGGCAACAAAATAAAAGATGATTGAATGGGGCTTCATTAATATTGAAAATTTTAATGCACCAAAAACCACCTTTAACTGAGTAGAAGTAATCTACAAAATAGAAGAAAGTATTTGCAAATATTTGATTTAATATCCAGGGGCTGAGAAGGTGGCTCAGTGGTTAGTGCTTGCTATGGAAGTATGAGTACCTGAGTATGGTCTTGATACTCAGTGAGAAATCCTGTTTCAAAATATAAAGTGGGGAGCTGTAGAGATGGCTAAGTGGTTAAGAACACTGCCTGCTCTTCCAGAGGACCTGGGTTTGATTCTCTTCAACCACAGAATAGCTCCCAACCTGAAGATCCAAGGCAAACAAAAAATATGCCAGGCAGTGGTGGCTCAAGACTTAATCCAAGCAAGAGAGAGGCAGAGGGAGGCAGATCTCTGAGTTAGAGGCCAGCTTGGTCTACAAAGCAAGTTCTAGGCCAGCCAGTATTAGACCAAAAAACCCTGTCTTGAAAAACCAAGCAAACAAGAAAAGCACCTAGAGGAGCTTTTCTGGCCACTTCAGGTGCCTAGAACACATGTGTATACAGACATATATATAAAGTACAGGCGATTGAGGGAGACAACTGAGGTCAGTTTTTGTCTTCTGCATAGATGATCACAGCCATATACATGAACACAGGATATATACACAGAGAATACCCAGAATAACCAAAAAATTTGAAAATTGAATAATTATAAAAAATAAAACCCATTTCACATATGAACAAAGTAGTTAAATAGAAGGAACTATATATCTCCAAAGAAGATTAACAGATGGCCAGAACACACATGAAATAGTGATATTGTTGGCCACTAGAAAAAGACAAATAATTTCATTACACAAACTAGTGAGGCTGATGCTCTTCCGACTACCACCATGACTCCAAACAAAGGAAAATAAACATTGATTAGAATTGGTGGGAGAAGTTGAAACCATTATGCATGCATTACTGGCAGGGGGGGACAATGTTATAGAAATAAGTTTGATAGCTTTTTGAAATGTTTTAAACATAAAATTAACATGGATTCACTAGTTCCTCTTCTAAGTACATTAATAAAAGAACTGAAAGTGGATACAACCAGATAATTGTGCACATACATATGTAGATAGCAGCATTGTTCATAGTTACTACTAAGTAGAAATAATGCACATCCATCAACAAATAAGATACAATAAATGCATACAACGAAATATTATCAGTAAAAAGAAGAAAGTTCTGCAGAAGTACTGTAATGTGGGCAAATCATCAAAGAAACTTTGTTAACTAAGTAAAAAAAAGACCAATACACGATTCTGCTTACATGTCTACACAGGCAACTCATTGACCCAGACAGACAAAAAGTAGAATAGGGTTTACCAGAAAATTACAGACAGGAAGAGAGCATGCCTACTGGTCATACAATTTCTGACTCAGTTATTAAATAGTTGAAAACCGGTAATAGTTAGATAACATTAAAATTTCTTAATGGTATATATTTGTACCCTTAAAATTGTTATAACAATAAATTAATTTTGTAAGGCTATTGTAACTTGGTCTTTTACTTGAGAAGCTTGGTGATGTTCACCTAGTATTCACAGAGCTGGGTGTAAATACCAATACCATAAAACAACAACTCCCCAGCCCCCTGAAAAAGAACCAGAGATTTTTTTTCATGTTTATCTTTAGGTATTAAAATTCATACTCAGGATAGTACTTGCCTGCGTAGCTGCATCTCTTAAGCAAAGGGTGTATTTGTTCCTACTTGACTGTCTGCCTCTCCTTGTGCTCATAGGGTTAATACCTCTGGGAAGCCAGGAGTCTTCAGACAGCCTTGCAGCAGAGATTGTCACACCTGAAATCAGGTAAGGAGAGTGGTAGTGACAGGCACTCAGCACAGTGCCCTCGCAGAGCATGTACTCTCCAGTGTACGGAGAACTAGCTCCTCTTTTTGATGTGCATTTCAGCTTGAACTCAACATTAAATTTCCATGTTATAGGCATGTTAGAAGCGTTTGTAACTTGGCCGAAGAACTAATTATTTTCACTTGAGTAAGATAGTCCTTCACACTATAAAAGAAAAAGCACATGTCCCATTCTTGGATTCTCTGAAGACAGCAAAGGCTGTGCTTAGCCATCAACCTAATACATAACTAAGATTTATCTGTTACCCGCTTGGACTGGGCTTGTGAAGGTGTAGTGCTGCAGACAAACTGTCCCCATCTGTAATAACTCTGCCCTCAGCACTCCTCACTGTATATTTAGACCTAGCATCTTAGAGCTGTCATGTCCTACAGTACATCCTAGCATTAAGTGTACAAATGAAACATGAGAGGACATGGAACCAAGTGTGCAGAAGGTGATGATGAGTCCTAAACGTTGCTGGGGAGTTGGTCCCCTCTCTCCATCTTGGAATCCTGATGTAGGCTGTCAGCCCCTCCCCAGCCCTCAAGATCTTTCACTTTTCACCATCTGAAAACAAGTGAATTAGTTGAATGAATGTATTCTTATTCTTTGCAGTTATTTATAAGTAAATGGCTAGATCCTTTACCCCAGAAGCAGTTAAGGAAGCCTGTTGGTGAAAGATTTTTAAGTTAAAAGGAGCAAAGTTAATTCATATTAAATTTGTATTTTTTCTGCATGTGATTAGATACGACTTAAGCAGTCTCCATATCCTGAAGAGCTAATAGGAAAAATGAAAGTATAAAGTGATGAAAACTTTACAGCATATGTCATGGACAGTGAGTTAATATTGGATCTTTTTCACCAATGTTAGAGTTTTAGAGGAACTAAAATCCTCAAACAATTCAAAACGTGGGGAGAAAAAGGTTTTAAAACAAAGTAGCAGAATATGTAGAAATGCTCCCATCTTTTAACTGAAAACTTGCTTTTCTGGTAAAAAAAAAAAAATTAAGGAAGTAGCTAATAATGTACACCAAGGTATTTTTATATAAAGCAGATAACTATTAAAATATTAAAAGCTTGTCAGGCCATCGTGGCACACACCTCTAATCCCAGCTCTTGGGAAGCAGAGACAAGCAGATCTCTGTGAGTTCAAGGCCAATCTAGTCTATAGAGCTAGTTCCAAGATAGCCAGGGCTGCACAAAGAAACCCTGTCTTGAAAAAAAAATTATTAAAATCTTGAAATATATTGTCTAAACAAATAATAATTGATTTATATATCTTAGTACTATGTCATTTAAATTTTTGAGATATAGTATTAAAAGATTGTGGGGTTTTAAGTATAACCAGCAAGTACTAGTTTTCTTTTGAAAAACAAATATTTGTATGAATAAATACACAGAATTAGGAGGTTTAGTTTCAGCAACAGTCATTTTACACTATACAGTTACAGTCATGTGTTCATAGTTTAAATAGTTAAATAAGAAAGGAAATAGAGTTTAGAATTTTCTTCATCATTTGTCATCACACACAGAAACTTTCTCTTCAGATTATACATTCTAGAAGGAGCTTAGTTCCTAAAAGTGATACCTTTTGCTCTTATTAAGGTCCTGAATTTCTTTTCAGTTGTATCCTGTGTGTTGATTCTCTAAGTATATCATAATTGGATCATGATTTGTATAGTGTCTTAATGATCAGCTTTTATTTTTCTCATTCAGGGAGAAACTTATTCGTCTTCAGCATGAGAATAAGATGTTAAAAATCAATCAAGAAGGTTCAGACAATGAGAAAATTGCCTTATTGCAGAGCCTTCTAGATGATGCAAATCTACGCAAGAATGAGCTGGAGACGGAGAACAGGTAGAGTGTGGAGGTGGAGTGGCCAGCCATGGCTTCTTCTGTGCCTTGGGTTTGGTATTTTTCAAAAAAGACGTAGGGTTTATTTGTTGAAAGTAATTACATCAGTTCTTATTTTTCCTCCCTCCTGCTGCTCCTCCCTCCTGCTCTCCCTTTCACTACTTGCTATTACATGTGTGCATGTGTATGATTATACATATAGATTCCTTAATATGACCTGGTTGTTTGTATGTGTGTTTTTCAGGACTGAACATTTGTCCCTGTACAACCAATGTGTGTCCCTGAAGGGCCACCTCTCCGCCCAGCTTACTCAGATGCCTGTAGCTCTTTGTGGGAACTGAGGCCTTCTATGTGGGCTTTCCCATCCACTTTGGCATGTCTGTTGGTGACATCTTAGTTCAGCTACTATATCTCTTTCTAAGATTATTTAATCTGTTTGTTTGTCCTGGAGTCTTAGTATAGAGTTCTGACTGGCTGGGGTTAAAGGCCTAGACCACCATCCCTGCCTCAAAAAGAAATATGGAAAGGGTTAAAAGTATCTGATACAGTCATACATTTTCACATCAGTCGCAGTTCACAGGCTAGTGTTTGGAAGGGTCAGCTGGTGTGGAGTTGAACTGACAAAGTCTTTTTCCCTAATGTATCATTTGTCATGGCCTTAAAAGGAGGAGTTCTTTTGAAACTATAGAAAATGTCAGATTAACAGAAAAAAAAATTGCTTTTCTGCTTATAAGTTTCTGTCTCAATGTTTCACAGTTTTTCAGAGTCAGTTACTGTAAAATTAGCCGCGTCTTCTGATGACTTACTTTATACTTCGTCATGGCTTTTCTTTCTTTTCCTTCTCAGAAACCCCGCCTCCTCTCCTCTCCCCTCTTCTCCTCTCCCCTCCTCTCCCCTTCCTCTCCTCTCCTCTCCCCTCCCCTCCCCTCCCCTCCTCTCCCCT
>NW_022196905.1:167522869-167525244 GCF_008632895.1 Mastomys coucha | reverse complement strand
TCTCATAGCCCTGGCTGTCCCAGAACTCTCTCTGTAGACCAGGCTGGCCTCAAACTCAGAATCTGCCCGCCTCTGCCTCCAGGGTGCTGGGGTTAAAGGTCTGCCTTTCTTAACTGATAGACCTGACAGTGTTTTCCGTCTTCTTGCTGCTGTGGAAAGCTTCAAAGCTGCTGCTTCTTTTTTTTTTTTTTTTTTATTAAGTTGTGCTTTTCATGCCTGTGTCATCAGTGTGGCATTCTCCCAGGATTTTAGTTTAAAAATGTTTAAAGACTTACTGATTTCTATTTTATGCATGTGGGTATTGTGCCTGTATGTCTGTCTGTGCACTGCATGCATGCATTGCCCACAAAGAAGGCATTAGAGTCCCTGGGACTAGAGTTACAGATAGTTATGAGTAGCCATGAACTGAACCCAGGTCCTCTGGAAAAGCAGCCAGGGCTCTTAACCACTGACTGAGCCATCTCCCTGACACCTAAACTGTTTTCTTTTCATGCACAAGTACTGCATTTACATCATTTCCCACCATTCTCCCTTTTCCATCTCCAGTGCCTACCATACCCCCTCTCAAATTCGTGACCTCTTCTTCTATAATCACTATTGTTACATGTGTGTATACTGAGTTCATTCAGTGTTGCTCTTATGTACAGAGGGTTAGGGCTGCCCACTGGGGACTGGATAACCGAGCAAGGGACAGGAAGTGGGCACTGCACTGAAGAAGAGCAGGTCTGCCTCTCTCAGCAGCCCACGATTGCCCGTAGGTCTTCCTGTCCGGGTGAGGCCTTAGGAGAGCTCCCTTCTTCACAATGGCATGCCAATCGATGGCATTCCTATGCAGGTCTTTGTTTAGGCAACAGTATCGTTGAGATTTCATGAGTACAATGTCTGGAGGATTTCATGAATAGATGGATATAGTTTCTAGAAGGCCTGTATCACAGAAGACATCCCGATCTCCTGGCACTTAAAATCTTTCAATCCTCTTTTTAACCTTAATGTTATATGAAGGGATTGCCTTGTAGATGTATTAACAGGGGTTGGGCACCCCATGGCCACCTATTCTTTGTACTTTGATCAGTTGTAGACCACTGTAATAGTGTCCATCTACTTTTAAAATGAAGGTTCTTGGATAAGATGTGAGAGCTTCACTTACCTATAGGAATAGAAATGCAGTTAGAAATTAATTAAGGTGGAAAAATGGCAGCAATAGGTTCTCCTCTAAAGCCTCTCCAGCAACGGGTAGTTGCCAGGCTTACAGCGTGAGTTCACATTGACTAGACCTTAGCTCTTGGCCACACCAGGCTAAAGGCCAGTATTGCATCCTTAGGGACACACCTTCCAGGCCAGGCATTGTCATTGCTGTGGTTCCCAGGCTTCACAGCTGGCTAGGACTGATTGCCCTCTCACTCGGGGAGCTTGCATAGTGCCTTCTGATGTGAGACCTCGTCTGCAGAGAGGAGCCCTCCAGGTCAGGGCCATCTTCACTCCTCTAAGTTCCATGTCTGAAGTATGTGCTCTCTTTAGCAACAGGAGCTTATTAGAAAGAGTAGGATGCAGAGAAAAGGAAGTTGTCGAAGACTATGGAAGGATCTTGAGTTGCACTCACTGATCTCTCTCTCTCTCTCTTTTTTTTTTTTTTTACCATTCTGGTCAGATCTACTTCTTCCTACTTTAAATTTTATTCCAGTGGGAAAAACATCCATAGTTCTTTAATATTGTTTCTCCCATACATACTAATTGTTCTTTTCTCTTAGAAACAGATCAGGTAGTTTTCATACTGTACCTACATTATACAAATGACTTAATTTTCTGACATCATCATCATTATTATATTATTCTTATCACGATAGTTCCCACATCTATGGGTTATGCTATGTTACAGGAAATATTAAAAAGACAGCAAGTTCCCACGCTACACCCTGCTACTCTCAGCCCCCTGTGGTCTTGCCTCCCAGTTTTTATCCCCTGGGGACTCCCTGACTCAGAGCTAAAAAATCTCTCCACCCAGCTCACTAAGTTCTCACTGGCGGGTCACTACCACGCCAGCCCCCAGCTTTAGATCCCCCATGGCCTTTGTGGTGAACATCAGGCAAACCCATGCTTTGCTGCCACATTACCCTTCTCTCTTGAGCCCAAGATGAGCCACCGCGTGAAGGAAAACACCACACAAACTTAGCTCAGAAACAGTGGTAACTCAGTCACTGGGCGCAACAACTAAAACCTAATCTTGTAAGCCTTAGTAAATCTAAATCCTCTGGAGGCGAATCCTGACGAACCCGCCATTGAAACCAGGAGACACAAGTAGCTACATCATCCTCACACTATTCCTGTCCAAAAGGACTCTGACACACACACACACATTCTCTCTCTCTCTCTCTCTC
>NW_022196905.1:167511765-167522859 GCF_008632895.1 Mastomys coucha | reverse complement strand
TCTCTCTCTCTCTCTCTCTCTTTCTCTCTCTCTCTCTCTCTCTTCCCCCCCACCCCTCTATCCAACCTGGAAGTCCCGCCTACTTGCCCAGTGATTGGCTCCTTTATTCATTAGGTAATGGTTCACATGAAGTCACCTGAGTATATGACTCATTGCTCATTCTCAGCCTCTCCCAGGAGAGCAGAATTAGCATCAAAATATAAGCAACTGGACGACACTATAGCATTTATATACTTAGATATCATGTTCTACTTAGATATCATGTTCTTTGTTTTGGGTTTTTTTGGGGGGGGGTTATTTGTTTGTTTTGTATGAGTACATTGCAGCTATCTTCGGACACACCCAGAAGAGGGCACCAGATCTCATTACAGCTAGTTGTGAGCCACTGTGTTTGAGAATTGAACTCAGGACCTCTGGAAGAGCAGTCAATGCTCTTAGCCGCAGAGCCATCGCTCCAGCCCCGATATATCATGTTTTTACCCTCCCTGTTCTCATATTCTCTGCCTCCTATCCCACTTAGTCCAGGACACACACATGTCCCTTGGGCCTTTCCTAGTTCTTAAAAGCAGTCTCTATTCTTTTTTTTTCCCTCTTCTCAGTTTCCAAATCTGAGAGAAAACATATTTTCTTTCTGTGGTTACCTTTTTTCACTTAACACATTATCCTCCAATTCCATCCTACAAATGACAAAATTTCATTATTCTTTATGGCCGAGTAAAATGTACTTATTCAACATTTTCTTTATCTTTTCATCCATTGATGGTCACCTGTGCTGTTAGTACTAGCTTTGTGAACAGTGCTGTGATAAACATAAGTTTTATATTGACTATTGACTTTGACTCCCATCAAACGAGAGGGGATATAACTCTAGTCCCAGACCCAGGAAATCTCACACTTCTCTTGGGCCTCTGTGGGCACTGAACACTTGTGGTGCACAGACATACATTCCAGTAAAACTCCCATATACATAAAATTAATAAATAAATAACTTAAAAACATATTTTCCAGCATTTGTTATATGGGGAGTTTCTGTTTTTAATGATTTGGTTACTTGATTTTGGTTAAGGTTTTTTAATCTCTTTATAAATTGCTGCACATTAATTCTTGTCATATAAATAGCTGACAAAGTTTTTCTCGAATTGTGTAGGCCTCCTGTCCCGTGTTTTCTTTTATTTGATACACTCTAAGTTGTCAGTTCTGTCCTTTTGCCTCCTGAACTACTGTTCTCTTGTTGAAGAACTTCCTGCCTCTGCCAGGGATCTTGTCCTGTTTTCCATGTGTTTTCTTTCTTTGTTTTGTTTTGTTTTTTGTTTTTTGTTTTTTTTTCGAGACAGGGTTTCTCTGTGTAGCCCTGGCTGTCCTGAAACTCACTTTGTAGACCAAGCTGGCCTCGAACTCAGAAATCTGCCTCTGCCTCCCAAGTGCTGGGACTAAAGGCGTGTGCCCCACTGCCTGGTGTGTTTTCTTATAATAGCTTTCAAGCTGCAAATCTTAAGGTCTTTGATTCACTTTGAATTGATTTTTGCATCTAGTCTCATTCTTCCACATACAGATGCTTACTTCTCTGGGACCATTAGTTTTAAAAGTTGTCTTTGTTCTCAAGTATCTTGAACTTTTGTCAAGAGTTGGTTGACTGAACACCAGTTTCTGGAACCTCTTTTATATTGTTGGGTATGTCTGGTTATACCTCAAGTCTGTACTATTTTTTGTTGCTAGAACTCTACAGTTGTTTTAATCATGAGTGATGCCACCAGCATTGGTCCTTTTATTTCTGTGGATGGGAATTGCATTGAATCTGCACTTGTTTTGGATTCTTGGGAAATCATAGCAATATTAATTCCATCAAATGGAAGCTCTTCCCATCTTCTGTTAATCTCAGTTTTTGTCTTTAGCAATTTTTACTCTATAGGTATTTTACATTTTTGGTTAGCTTTATTCCTAGAAATGTTTGGGGTTTGTTTGAAAGCAGGGACAACAAATGTGGCAGTTGTTGGAATTTCTGTTCTGGGTTCTTCCTTATTTAAAGTTTATTTAATTATTTTATTTATTTACATTCCAGCCATTGCCACTCCCTTCTGGTCCCCCATCCCTCAGTTCCTCATCCCATTCCTCCTCCCCCTTGCCTTTGAAGGGTGCCTCCTTACCCCCCACCAGACATCCCCCTTCCCTGGGGCCTCAAGTCTCTTAAGGATTAGGCACATCTTCTCCCACTAAGGCCAGACCAGGTAGAACTCTGCTATATTGTGTCAGGGCCTCAGGCCAGTATGCTACCTGGTTGGTAGCTCAGTCTCTGGGAGCTCCCTGGGGTCCAGGTTATGGGATTGCCCTCTTCTTTGGCGTCCTCAGTTCTTCCCCTAATTCAACCTTGGGTCCCCGACTTCAGTCCAATTGTTGGGTGTAAGATTCTGCTTCTCTCTCAGTCAGCTGCTGGTAGAGCCTCTGAGAGTACAGCCATGCCAGGCTCCTGTCTGTAAGCACACCATAGCATCAGTAATAGTGTCAGGCCTTGGTGCCCTCCCCCCATGTGATGGATCACAAGTTGGGCCCGTCACTGGACAGACTTTCCTTCAGTGTGTTCTCCATTTTTGTTCCTTCAGTTCTTTTAGATGGGAACAATTTTGGGTCAGAAATTTTGACTGTGGATTGGTAACCTCATCCTTCCACTTGGGGCACTGTCTATCTACTGGGGATAGACTCTTCAAGTTCCCTCTCCCCACTGTTGGGCTTTTTGGTCATCCCCATTGAGTCCTGAGAGTCTCTCACCTCCCAAGTCTCTGGGACTTTCTAGAGGGTCCCTCCCACCTCCCACCGCTAGAAGCTGAATATTTCCGTTCATCTCCTGGCCCCCCCAACATACCTAACCCTGTTCCCCCTTTTCCTTTCTTCTCCCCTCTCCCACCCAGATCCTTCCCTCCCTCTGCCTCCTATGATTATTTGGTTTCCCTTTCTAAGTGGGATTGAAGCATCCTCACTTGGGCCTTTCAGCTTGTTAAACTTCTTACGGTCTGTGGGTTGTATCCTGCGTATTCTGGAGACTTTGAGAACTTAGGGGTTCTTTCTAAGAAAGTTCATTATTGGTGTAGAACTTAATTGCTATTGGCAGGGTTTGGTGGTTTATTTCTTCAATCCCAGCCCTCAGGAGGCAGAGGCAGGTGGATCTCTCAGAGTTTAAGCCAGCCTGGTCTACATGGTGAGTCCCAGGTCAGCCAGGACTACATAGTAAGACCCTGTCTTAAAAAAGAAAAACTACTATTATTGGATATTGATTTTCCTATCTTCCTGTCTAACTGAAATTTTTTGGTTAGTTTTAAAAGTTTTTGGTAGACTCTTTAGGATTTTCTTTGTATAGTATCTTGTCTTCAACAGAGACAATTTATTTTCCTCCTTTTCCTAACAAAGTTATTTGGAACTCTGGAGTATTATGTAGCAAATAATTAAGTATGTTAATATGCCAGATGATCACTAAGATATCATAAAATTTCCTTTTATAATCCTTACAATAGTATTATTAACTCCCTCTTAAATCTGAGGAAGCTGAAGCTGAAGGATATTTAGTAGTTTTCAGTTAGCAGATTTAAAAATGAAAGCTCAGGTCTTCCAGATCCTAAAGTCCACAGTGGCATTATAGATTTGAAAAGGTGGTTTGGTTTGGTTTGGTTTGGTTTGGTTTGGTTTGGTTTAGTTTGGTTTGGTTTTTTTGACAGGCTCATAATGTATAACCAGGCTGGCCTCAAGCTTACTTTGTACATAAGAATTTCCTCAGCTTCTGACCTTCCTGCTTCCATCCCCAAGTGTTGAGAGTCACGGGCATGTCCCACTATGCCTAGTTTATACATAGATGGAACCCAGGGCTTCATGCATGCTAGGCAAGTGCTCTACCAGCTGAGCTGCATCTCTAGTCATAGAGTGGAATTATAAAGAATACAAAAAATAATATGGGCATCATCTTTACTTACGATAAGAAACTGCCTGTGCTATTGCAGTTACATAGTGCCGCTACAGCCAACTGTGCCTGTGCCATTGAAGTTACACAACCTGAGTCCATAGTTTGCCAGTGATGCTTTTGGTGAAATCAGCATGACCACCCAATGGGAAGGGGTATACTTGGAGAATTAATATGTGTTTGCTTTGCAGGCTTGTGAATCAGAGACTTCTAGAAGTACAGTCACAAGTAGAAGAACTGCAAAAATCTTTGCAGGATCAAGGTTCAAAAGCAGAAGATGTAAGTTTTGATGTTTCAACCATGCTCGGAAAGTTACACAAAACAGAAAATTATAGTTTGATACTTTTTTTAAAAATGTGTGTAAGTTGTGGAGGCATATACTGGTGTGTACACGTGTACTCTACAGATCACCTTGTAGAAGTTGTTTCTTTCCATGTGTCGTTAGAATTGGTGGTAAATGCCTTTATCATTGAGCCATTTCTCAGGCCCATCTTCGGTTTTTTTATTTGATATCTAATAATTTAGAGTTATACTGGTAATAGGGAAGAAATACTGTTTTTCTTTTCACTCCCATTCCTTATTTAATTGACTCTGCAAGAAACTGAAAGTTCACTTTTATTTATCAGCCAATATAGTAAATTGAGGCTGTACATCTTATATGTTTTCAATTCATAGTGACCCAAATGGTTTTCTCCCTCAGGCCAAACAGAAAAAAAATGTAAAGGCATACCCAAGAAGAAAGTTTTAATATAAACTTAGTATTTAAGAAAATAATGCCATCTCTAGTATCCTATCGTTTCTGAGCTTCTGAATCCACACTGACCTCTGTATATTCTTCATCACTCTGCACATCTGTCATAGTTCTCCTCTGCCACTGGCATTCTCTCACTGGATTGGTACCTGTGCCATACTACATAATGGCTTACATCATCTCATGCACTAACCACCATTCACAGTGCTCAAGAGCACCTAGTGGGCAGTCTCTGGCAGCAAGAAACAAGTTATAAGTGACAAATCCTTTATGCTAGATAAAGCTTACACAATAAAACTAAAGCACAGAAGTATTAAAGAACAGTATAAAGAAGAGGGAGGTTAAATGTTCATAAATCAGCCTCGGTCTCTGCTGTCAGGGCACTTTGACTGTAGGCTCAGACATTTGAGTTTAAACTTCCCATTGATGAGTCAGATGGAGGAACCTTCTCTAACCTATTGACACAGGCTATCTGAAAACAGAAGAGAGTTAAGTAAATCCCTTTAAAGTCTAGGATAGTAAGTATAAAAGCCCTTGAGGCCTCAAACTTAGTTTGGTTTGTCTGCACATTCATCTTATTTAGATCATCAGGGTGTCAGTTTAATTTATGATTTAGTTTATTTCTTAATGAGTTGGTAATTGTTTTAGTTTCCCAGATCAGTTCAGAACTGCTGTCATTTTCAACATTGTTTTTAACCTTTATTAACATGGAACTAGTATAAAATACCAAGCCCATTTGTCATTGCTGTTGTTATTGTTCCTTTTCTTTTTAAAACAAAAAAATTTTTTGTGGTTCTAGGATCCAAATCAAGTGTTATACTACAAATAGCCATACCCATACCCAATGTCATGCTTTTTTAAAAAACAAAAAGTATAAATGGAAAATCTCAAAGAAGTGAAGTTAATATACTGTAATAATAAAGCTTAATTGGCAACATCTTAGAAGTGAATCATAGGATGTAGTAGTTCTTTAATTTGTTGACATCTCTAGATCCCTTTAACCAATACACAACATTCATTTGGGTCTTGAAAACTTTAAGGTGACTGTTGTAGATTTGTTTTTGATAGAAAGGGGAAAAGCGGGTACACAGGTGGCAATCATGGTGAGGTGTCAACTAGCTAAATGTAGTAATGCAGAGGGGACCATGTGTGGGGCCTCGTGCTTAAACTAAAACATGAAGGAGTGGTTCTTTAAAGGGACGTGGCATAGCTTAGTATCGCTGGGATAAATCTAATTAGACATGTGTGCCATTGCTCTAGGGGATTGTACTTCAGAGGTGAATATTTGCATAAACTGGTCACCTTTTAACTGCCTACATAGTAATGAGATATCTACCTCAAATCTAAGCAAGATTTCCTGCCTCGTTCTCTGCACACAAGAATCACACAAGAATCGGGTGGAAACTTTTTTCTGTTTTGAAGACTCCAGATTCTTTAGAGAAATAATTAGTTTAGTTCAGGGTATGTATTGGGCTATCTTTTACCCCATCAGATTTTTATGCTTTTCTCTTTTCTCCTCAATAACCTGTAGTGTTGCATCTCAGGAGTGCGGTGCATAGAGCAGCCTCTAGGAGTGCGGTGCATAGAGCAGCCTCTAGGAGTGCGGTGCATAGAGCAGCCTCTAGGCCTGATCCCTTCCCTCTAAAGAAGACACAATTGCTTCCTTTCCCTGTTATCAGAACAGCCTTTTCTTATAACCTTAAGTCAGAGCATGATGGTCTGCACATTTTTATTATTATTTTTATGTCATTTGTTTTTAGCATGGAAGCAGAAATTCATTGTTATATCCAGTCATATGGATAATTTGAGCTAGCCACAGTGTATAAAACTTCAGAGAACAAGACAGGATGAGGAGACCATAGAAGAAAGAGAAATGTACAATTCTGAAAAAATGCATATCTTTTACTTCTGTTCATGAATTACTAAATGGTTCCTTTTGGCTGCTGTGTTTGCTTCATACTAATATGTCCTCTCTGTCTCTTGGCATGGTTTCTGCTCAAGGCTATTGTAAGTATGGCTTCCTATTCACTTCCATATACTTATAAGGTTTTAAATTGTATACTTTATCTGATATTGTAGTCAGTAATACTGAAATTTTAGAGTAGGACTCATGAAGAATGAATATGCTAAGATTACATGCTTTATAAATATATGATCTTTACAATGAAAATTCTTAAACTATCTCAAAATCTTAATGAAGAAGTGCTCTGCCTATTAGTTATTTTATGTATTTTATTTTGATACAAGCTTTCTTTTATAATCTAGTCTCCTCCAGTCACATATTTCGATAGTCACAGCTTTCAGTTGGAAAGACACTGACCACAGAATGCATGAAAAGGGATCTGTGCCTGGGGCTTGGGGTCTCTGCTATCCCAGACAGAAATGACTACATGTGCTTTGGCTTAGCTTCCTCAGTTGTATGGTGGGGCTAATATTACTGTTGTGAAGTTTATGTAATGTGTATAACAGGCTTTAGTGTGATGTCTGGTGTATTGGCCTTGTATTTAATTATTTTACTGTATAAATAGTTCAAAGTAATTTATACTTTAATTTTTAGGATTTAATCAAAACGTAATGTCAAGAATTTTTACAATTTCCATTTTATCCTCTTAGCAAAGAGAACAAACAATAATTATTTAAAAATAAATAAATATTAAAAGCTAGTAAGGTTATTATCTTTCTGTAGGCTTAGAGGAAATAGTAGTAGAAGATTTGGGTCTAATTAGAATTGTCATACTAAGAAAGATACGAATTTGAAATATCTCAAAGCTATGTTACCGTTGGCTTGAATAAAACCAAGTGTATACCTGAAATACACATGTGAAACCCCAGCACCTTGTACATTTAGGAGGAGAGTCATGAGTTCAAGGCAAACTAGGCCCCATACATGGGGAGTCGCAGTCACTCCTAAATGACAGGAAATAGGTAGACGTGAGTGAGTATGTATGTTGGTTGTCATTAAAGAGAGCTTTTCCTTCTCCTTGTTACTGTTATGAAGAAATTGAGCAGTTGCTTTTATAAGCCTACATTAATTGGTTTTGAGTATCATTCATCACACAATTTAAAAATGTATTATTAATATCTATACTTATATGTGTTAAATTATGAAGCCTGGTAGACTTTTGTTAAATGTCTTCATTGCTTATTTTTAGGTAAATTTTAACTTCTGTTTTTCAGGAGACCTTTAAAAAAATACCAAGTCAAAACTCCATTCTCCACATCTTACCATTGTACCCTTTATATCTCCCTACCATCAAGTACATTACTTGTCATCAATTAAAATATGGCAGCAAATCTGAGGCTTTATCATAGTGCAAAGAAAGAGGGTAGGAAAAATCTAATGGTAGGGTACTACTTGGGTACTGAGTCCAGGAATATTTGTGTTTCTATATAAGTAGGCTTTAAATTCATTTCCCTCTATATAGAGAATTTATCTAGTTCCTGTGTATCTCTTACTCACTACTATTCTGTTCTTTTATTGAAGAGAAAATTGAGGTACACTGGGTTTTGAGCTCTTTGACCAAAGAAATTACTGAGAGCTTACCAGTAATTTACTATACAGTCTTTAATATTTACAAAATAATTTGTTAGTTAAAATGTTAAATAATGAGCTAATTTTTTATTTTCCATTTTCAGTCAGTTCTTCTAAAAAAGAAGCTTGAAGAACATCTGTAAGTAGATAACTTGTTAAGTCTCTTCCCACTACAGAACCAAAGCACTTTGTTGTGGGTACAGAGGATGTAGTCAGGGGCATAAGTGGTCCTTGAAGATCCAGGAGGGTACTGCCTGTTAGTAGTGACTACAGAATCTTGTCTACCCAGATGCACGCACATCAATTCAGTGATTGTGAGCTGGGCCTGGTGAGTCACACCTGCAGTCAAGAGACTGACGCAGGAGAACTGCTCCTGGTGTCAGGCCAACTTAGGCAACACTGTGTGACTCTAGAACAAGAGATTTTAGGGTTGTTTTCTCCGCTGAAACTTTAGGGCTTCCTATTACTGTTATAGTATTCATATTATGAAGATTCATATTATTCACGGCCATTTTCTGTGACAGCCCAGATAGTAATTATTTTAGGCTGTATAAGTCCTAGCCTGTTGCATCCGCTCAGCTCTAAATTCAACTGTAGACAGTGTTAGAGCTAGGATTGCATTTGTGCTGCAGAAGAATTTCACATATGGGGCAGGCGCCCTCCTTCCTTGTCCCACGCATTACAGTCTGCCAGCCATACATTCATTTTTAAGTCAACTTAAAAAACTTTTTAAAAGATGGTATTTTGAAGCAAATGTCCTACTCCTCTGGCTCTTACAATCTTTCCACTCCCTGTTCTCCATGTTCCCTGAGCCTTAGGTGTATGGACTGTGTTAGATATCTCAACAAATAAACTTTTTAAAAGTAGAATGTTTGTCAGTACCGTATTTTTCAAGTAAACCTTTGGATTACAGTCATTTGAAGTAGGACTTTGTAACTTAAGAGATGAAATAAGGGGCTGGTGAGATGGCTCAGCAGGTAAGAGGACTGACTGCTCTTCCAAGGGTCCTGAGTTCAAATCCCAGCAACCGCATGGTGGCTCACAACCATCTGTAATGAGATCTGTAATGAGATTCTTCTGGTGTGTCTGAAGACAGCTACAGTGTACTTATGTATAATAACAAATAAATCTTTTTTAAAAAAAAAAAAAAAACGAGATGAAATAAGATACTTAGATACCACTTTTGACCCTCCTGAAGAAATTGTCAAGAATTTTTCTCATGCCCAGTAACATCTTAATGTATCACTTTCCTGCAGAAACTGCTTGCAGGCATTAAGTATAGGAAGGCTATGAATTAGTAGCTGCTGATTAAGTTAAAGTAGGCATTCTCCGCACCAGAGATGTTTGGCTTTTCTTCTACAGTTGGAAAGATACTGTGTTCCTGAAAGTTTGATGTTTGTTACCTGGCTTTTTTAATATATTGGATGAGGTAGATTCCTAGCTACTGAGATTTCTAGAAGGTCTAATAATAGGCAGATCTTAGTATACTGAGCAATGCAGCTTTCCCTTGTAAGATTAGCTAGAATGAGAATGGGCCATATCTTGTAATTTTGAATTGTCCATTCCTGTCTGACAAAAGCGGAGGACTTTGGGTCAGAAATCTACTCTTTAGCCATTGTTGTGTGTTCAGTAGTGCACATACTATGAACCTTCATTAGACAGGATGTTTTAGTGAGGACAGAGCCTCTGTTAGCTTCTTAAGTCTGTTGCAAAACATTACCACAAATAAAGGGGCTAAGAAAACAGAATTATTTTCTCATAGTTATAGAGCCAACAAAATTGAAGTCCAGTTGTTGACAGATTGGTTTCCTAGTGGATGAAGAGCAGAGCCTGCCCCAGTCTACCTCCTAGTTCTGGTAGCTGTGGGCAGGCCTTGGTGTTCCGTTGGCAGCCTCTGTTTTCACTTGACAATCTTTCTGTAGAGTGCTTCCCTTATCCTCAAGATTTCTTCTGAGATGCTCAGTGAATGCCTGAAATCACTGGTAGTTTTGAACTCTACATTTTTTGAATACCTCTGATAATAGTTTACTAATATAGTAGGACAATTATAACACTTTCCTAAAACAGTTGTTCCAATAACCAACATGGTTACTAAGTAACTCGTAGTGGATAACCTACACAGTGGATATGCAGGACAAAGGGATAATTGTCATGCCAGAGAGGCACACAACAGGACACATGTAAGTTTACCATACAACTTCATACATCATGGAACTTAAAACTTATTCCTGTCTGGGGCTGTCTGATAGTTTGATGTCAACTACCCATAAGCAACTGGAACCACAGTTAAAGAAGAAAATGGGCCTTCCTATAAGGACAACAGTATTGGGTTCAGAGTGTGCCCTGGTACAACTTCCTGTTAAGTGTTAACTAAAAAGATCCAGTTTCTGAATGGTGCCACAATCACAGTATTAGAGATTAGAACTTACCTTTTGGAGGAATATTTGACTCACCACAGGACCTCTTAGTAGTCATGTACAGATTTAAAACTGTACTAAAGACTTTTTTTTGTTTTGTTTTGTTTTGTTTTGTTTTTCGAGACAGGGTTTCTCATTGTAGCCTTGACTGTCTTGGAACTCACTCTGTAGACCAGGCTGGCCTCAAACTCAGAAATCCGCCTGCCTCTGCCTCCCAAGTGCTGGGATTAAAGGCATGCGCCACCACTGCCCGGCTAAAGACCATTTTTAAACATATCAAAGTAGTTTTAAAAATGAAATCAGTAATGAGAATTGCTAAAGTTGTTAAGCAATAATAATTCTCATTGACTGCTAAGTATTGCTCAGCAACCTCTTCATTGAAAAATGCTCATAGCCTGTAGTATAGCAGTTTACTGTGTACACCTGAGATTCTAGAGATAATGCTCATAGC
>NW_022196905.1:167505819-167511597 GCF_008632895.1 Mastomys coucha | reverse complement strand
TTCTAGAGATAATGCTCATAGCCTGTAGTATAGCAGTTTACTGTGTACACCTGAGATTCTAGAGATAACGCTCATAGCCTGTAGTATAGCAGTTTACTGTGTACACCTGACACTTCCTGAGATAATGCTGTCCACATATATTAGGAAACCTTTAGAAGACATGTAGTTAGTAATTAATACAGATGTCACATTGCTTAGGAGTAAGATAAAGGCAGCAAACCTCATGTAAATTGGGAGGACATTTGATTTGGACATTGATTATCCCTAGGAAGAAGATAGACATGTCACGTCTAAGGCTTTAGAAAGATTTTTTGTTTTTAACCTTTTGACTGTGCTTATTTTATTCTTTAATATTATATATGTGTGTATACATATATGTATATAATTAGATATATGTTATATATGTATTATATACATTAGATACTCTGTGTGTGTGTTAGATAATTAGACCTTGAAAAATAATTTGCTGAAAAAGAAAAAGATCCAGGCATGGCAATGCATGCCTTTATTCCCAGCAGTTGACCCACCGGCAGAGGTAGGTGGGTCTCTGAATCCAAGGCCAGCTTGATCTATGTAGTGAGTTACAGGTCAACCAGAGTTACACAGTGAAACATTTTCTCTTTAAAAAAAAAAAAAAAAAAAAAGCAGGAAGGAACTTAGAGTATCATGCTTTGAAAACCATTAGAAATAGATATAACAAAAGACTCAGTTATTATTTAGTATGGCACATATTATGTAATGCCACATTGGATAAGTTGGAGGATGAATTATGCATCACATTAGTATTCAACTTTAACAGGAGAAAAGATTCCTGTTTATTCTTTTTTATATTGGAACATAACTTTTGTATAGTAATTTATATATCCTAAGTTCCTAGACATAAAGGTTGGTGAATATTTCCCTTCATGTACAGATAACGTAGGTGAGCATTTAACAGAATTCATCCTCCTTCCCCCCAGTTGACTTGACTGCATCTCTATTAGCCGCAGAGCTAGTCTTCATTGCTTTCTGTTAGCTTTTGAAGCTGGATTTGTCATGAACAGAATCTGATTTCTTTTGTCCTGCATTATCTTATGAGGTCTGCTCAAGTTGTATCTATCTGTGTCTTATACAGTGTTCTTTCAGTTAAGTCTATGTTTTTAGCAATTTAGCTTTGTCAACAAAGTTTGCATTGAAAAGCTTTTCAGAGGCTGAAATTTAATTTTTACAATATCCTTATTTTTAAAACATGAAGATCCTCATATATGTTTTATGTAGAAGAAATTGTTGTTTCAAACCAAAAGAACTAGGTTTTGATTTTTTAAAAAAAGCTTTAGTCTGTTTATCTTTTTTTCAAAGAACTTGTGTGCAGTGCAAGTCTATTTTACATATAATAAATTTTTAGTTCAAAATGAAAAAAGAATACAGAAACACGGGCTAAGCATATAGTCAAAGACAGAGAACTTGTGTAGTATGAATGAGTACTAACTTGGATCTCCAGCACAGGAAAGAGAAGTGGATGCAAAAACAGGAGTGGGTGTTGATATATCACACATTTTGTTACAGAGAGAAGCTGCATGAAGCCAACAATGAATTGCAGAAAAAGAGAGCCATTATTGAAGATCTTGAGCCGCGATTTAACAACAGCTGTGAGTTTTTCCTAGTAGCATCATTAGCCATAGACTGTTTTAGAGATAATGAATTTATGTAACTTGGTTCTTTCAATAGGCCTTTTAGCTATTCCAGCCACTTAGAATTTCCCTGAAGGAGCTAGAGAAAATGACTTAGTAGTTAAGAGCACTTGCTGCTCTTCCAGAAAATAAGAATTTGATTGCCAGAACCTACATTGGGTGGTTCACAACCCCTGTAACTCAAACCTCAGGGATCCAACACCCTCGTCTGGCCTCCATGACACCCACACACATTTGACATGCTCACATAGGCACATACTCATATGCTTAAGAAAATGTTTAAAAAGTTAAAATAGTGTATTGAAAAAGAAGTTGTCAAGTGTTGGAGAGATGGCTCAGAGCAAAGCACTCTTGCTGTCCTTGTAGGAGACCAAAGTTTGCTTCCCAGCACCCGTGTCAGGTGCATAAGGACCTATAACTTTAGTTTCTGAGGAGCCAGTGCCTCTGGCCCATGGGCACCTGTACTCAAGTTCACACCCACACACAGACAGATACACACACATAAAATAATAATAAAAAAAATCTTAAGAATTTGCCTTATTTCTTAAAGTACTAAGTTTATGAATTCTTTACCTGTGGATTGTAATGGATATTATATGAAGCTAAATACTTTCAAGGTAATTGTGATAAGTTAGCCCTAGACATACACTTTTTTTGGTATTTATAACTGTAATTAGTTTAACTTTGTTTCATGAAAGTGAAATGCCAAACTTTAATTTTAAGATACAGCAAAATATACATAGGAGCAGGTAGCCATTTTAAGAATACAGTGCAGTAGAATTAAATACACTTTTATGCAGCCTCACCACTCCCTACCTGTAAATGACTGCATCTGCTCACCTGGAGCTGTCTCTGCCTCTGCCTCATCCTTTGTTACCCACTACTTTACCCTCTGTCTCTGAGCGTGGCTATTTAGGAAACTCATACACGTAGAATTGTGTTTATACTTTCCTACCTGGCTTATTTCACTAGCATTTCACCTAAGCATTATATCTCTATGGCTCATATCAGAATTTAGACTTAAGTATCCATCAATAGATACTTTTTACTTTATGTAGCTTAATACTGATGTTTTATTTACTTAATACAGAGGATTTTAGTAAAATAAAAATATAGATTATTTTTTAAAGAGAACATTATATATAAAAATAAACCAGTTTGTCTTAACTACTATTTATTAATAAGTCATTTTTAATTTAATGTTATTAAATTTTAATTGTTTATGGTCATCTTTTATGGGCAGCCTTAAGAATTGAAGAATTGCAAGAAGCTTTACGAAAGAAAGAAGAAGAAATGAAGCAAATGGAAGAACGCTATAAAAAATACTTAGAGAAAGCCAAAAGTGTGAGTATGAACTTTTAACTATCTTACTGTTCTTTCCAGCGATGTCGTCCTCTAGCCTGGAAGAATAGTATCTATATAACATTATGTCCTTACACAGGAAATAATTAAAGAAGCCTTCTAAGCAGAGAAAGATCCTGAGCAAAAAGTAGTGATCAAAACAGATCCCTCCAGAAATTGATTAGCAACAAGGAAATGCACCTTATATAAAAGTAAGCAACAGAACCACTGTAGCAATAGTTAGAGTTAACAACACATGAAAGAAGAAAATAAAGCTTCATAGCATATGTGAACAGACAGGAAAGTCATTACATTATATAGACCTAAAAAGGTTTTAAGAGGTTGAGATGGCTCAGCAGGTAAGAGCACTTGCTGCTTGTGCAGAGGACAGGTTCAGCTCTAGACACCCACATGGCAGATTGCAACCTTTAGTAACTCCAGTTCCAGGGGGCTCCAGTGGCCATTCTGGCTCCCGTGGGCACCAGGCATGCTGGTGATACACATGTATATATGCTAGAGAACCACCCATACTCATAAACAAATCTTTGTTTTTACAAAATTTAAGGGGCTGGAGAAATGGCTCAGTGGTTAAGAGTACTTGTTATTGCAGAGGACCCAGTTCTCAAAATTATCTGTAATTCCAATTCCCAGACATATACTTTTTATATCCGTGGTCACATAGTACATATAATTACATGGCCCATAGACTTATTACTGGGAATCAAATCCCTCAAAATAAATAAATCTTTTTTAAAAACTTTAATAAAAGGGATATTAATAATGTATAATGAATGCTACAGCCAAGATTTGATGCCTCCTGATAGAATATCACTGTCACGAAGGATTATCCTGAATCAAAGTGTCTTCTAGATCATTCTTCATACTTGTAGAGAAAAAACATGAAGCTGTAAGAGCAAGTTAAACAATGCTTTTGAAAGGGCTGGAGAGATGGCTCAGTGGTTATGAGCACTAGCTGCTCCTCCAGAGGTCCTGAGTTCAATTCCCAGTACTCACACAACAGCCTACAACCATCTTTTCTTTTCTTTTTTTTTTTTTTTTTGGTTTTTCAAGACAGGGTTTCTCTGTGTAGCCTTGGCTTTCCTGGAACTCACTCTGTAGACCAGGCTGGCCTCGAACTCAGAAATCCTCCTGCCTCTGCCTCCCAAGTGCTGGGATTAAAGGTGTGGACCACCACTGCCCGGCAATAACTCTTTTTAAAAGTCAGTGAATTACTCTCAGATAATCCAGAATTGAGAATAAAAGTCAGTATTATGAGAGCTGGGCAGATGGCTCAGTGAATAAAGTGCTTGATGCATAAGCATCGGGACCTCATTTCAGATCCCCAGCAGTCACATAAAACTGGGCGTTGTTGCACGCTTGTGTCCCCCCAGCTCTGAGAAGTGTTATGGGATTCTGCTTGCCAGGTAGACTGCATCAATCTTTGAGTCTAATATTGAGGACAAAGAATCAGTTATGAGAGACACCTTGGCCAAGTGATTCCGGCTACTTCATAAGGCCAAAGCAGGAGGGTTGAAAGTTCAAAGTCAGCCTGAACAATTTACTAAGACCATGCCTCAAGATAAAAGGTATAAAGAGATCTAGAAATATGTGCCTCACAGGTAGAGTGCTTTCCTAGCATGCACGAGGAAGTCCCCAATCCCCCACCTATGAAAGTGGGATATGTAGACATAGGCTTAATACTGGCCATTTTACAGAACTGATATTTTCTTACAGGCCGTAATCTTATTATGATAATGAAATAGAAAGCTTGAAGGATGTGCATACTGAAGTATTTAAGTGTTATGTGTCATTGAGACTGTGAATTATTTCTAACACATAAAAGAGTGTTGGGGGAGAACATAAATGACAAAGTACCAATTGGTAAATCCAAGTTAAAAATAGATGGATTTGAACTATTTGAAGGTCTGCCTGTTTTAACATTTTGATAATAAAACTATTGGTGAAGAACAAAATGACCTCTCGCCCAGAAATCTGTAAGGAATCAGGTAGAATTGCATCCCATATTCATGTCTCAAGCATAGTGCTCACAGAAGAGGCAGGCCTGTGTAAGGTTCACTCTTGTGTGCCTTTCTGATTATGTGCCCAGGGCTAGCTGCAGTAAAACAGAAAAGAGCTGTGGATAGCATCTCTTTAGCAATGCCCAGTAATCCAGAATTGGTTCTTCTGTCTGTGTCACTGGAAATTTACAGCAGTTTTATTTCATACATTTACATTTTTAGGTGTCCTTGATAGCTCTTGCGTATGTGTATTTTTCTGCTTTGTTTGATTGGGGTAGGGTGCTAGGAATTAGTAACAGAGCTTCATGCATGCTATGGTACTGATAGCTATAGCTATATGCACATCGTGGCCCAGTACTGGCGATTGACCTAAGGCCCCATGTGTACTAGGCATGCACGATAGCACTAGGCCTCTGCCTCATTTTCACTTTTAAGACTGCTTTCTTAGATACTAGACTCTTAATGTTTGAGGGGGGTTGTTTCTGTTTTAAACTTTAGGTTCTGTGTGTGAACATATATGTATGCTTTGTTTTTCTTCTATTTTTGCAGGTTATCCGTACATTAGACCCTAAGCAGAATCAAGGAGCAGCACCAGAAATACAAGCTCTTAAAAACCAACTGCAGGAACGGGACCGACTCTTCCATTCCTTAGAGGTCAGTGGACGCTGCGCCGTAAATACTGCTTTGCTGTAGTATACACTTGTATTCTTTGGTTTAGGCAATTAATTGTAACTGGGTTTTTTTTTTTT
>NW_022196905.1:167473067-167505809 GCF_008632895.1 Mastomys coucha | reverse complement strand
TTTTATATTGAACTCACTTGTATTTTTACATGTGGTTGTGCTTCAGAAAGAATATGAGAAAACGAAGAGTCAGAGAGACATGGAAGAGAAATACATTGTTAGTGCCTGGTACAATATGGTAAGAGAAAGTATTTCAAATTATAATGCAAAGTTTGGTGACTATGTCATGATACTGCTTATACTATAGAAGTAATTCTACCAACAGAATCTGAAAGTAATTTCTCTCCTAATGTATACTAACAAAGCCTCTAGACCTTAAAACTGAAAAGCCTTACATAAGCTAAGTCACTGTGAGAGCATCATTCCCAGAGGATAGAAGACACCAGTTTAGTTTTGTTTGTTTGTTTGTTTGGGATTTTTTTTTCGAGACAGGGTTTCCCTGTGTAGCCCTGGTTGTCCTGGAACTCACTCTGTAGACCAGGCTGGCCTCGAACTCAGAAATCCGCCTACCTCTGCCTCCCAAGTACTAGGATTAAAGGCGTGCGCCACCACTCCCCAGCACCAGTTTAGTTTTAATCCTTGGAACCACTTGTTGTAGGGAAAGCAGACATGGTAATACCTAAGCAGATGCAACAGTTCCTGCTTTGCAAAGTGACACTACTTTACAGATAGTTTAACGGTCTCATGGAACTTGGAAATGTCCAGTTTCAGACTTTGACTGCTGAAGGTTTTGAAATGGAATATTCTAGTACACAAGCAAAGAAACTAAGCGTATGTAAGGGAAGTCAGTAACTGTTCGGCCACTGATGTACAGCTGTGTGTGAATTCTGCAGGACGAGGTGCCTCCTCACTCTGTTGGGTAGGCTGTGCTATGGAACCCTGTGGAAGCTGGGTGAGCCAGGCCTTCTCCCTAGCCCAAATGTTTTGGAAATTCGGCTTTTCTTCCAGTTTTCCCCTTTTGTCTAACAGCATCTCTGTTGGCATAAAAATATTATTTTTATTTTAATATTACAGTTACTACTACCTCTTGAAAGCTAATTCTCCAACCTTAAAATGTGATTTGTTCTTTACTAAATATATGTTTCATGACATGTGTCTATAGTACACCACTGTGTTGACCAAAGTTTAAGATTTTATTGTAATTTTTCTTTTAGAAGGAAATAACTTTGAATGAGAATATTATTAACAAATATAATTTTTAATTTAAAAGTAGAGAATATAAATCGCATAAAGGGATTTCTCTGGGCATTAACCCTACCCTCACTATTCTGTCTTCTTTGAAGCTTAGTGTTCCCAGTCTCACTGCCCTGTATCTCCGTTCCTGTCAGCAATTTCACAACCCTGACTGGTTTTATGGCTTCATGTAGTGCTCACATGTTGATTCTTACAAAACGAGATTTATTTATTCTGTGACATGGAACTGAAGGACAGTGCTAATTTTTAACTTTTCAGAGTGAAGGGTAATTCCAAATAAATACATTCAAGTTCTACTCACAGAAGGGAACGAATAGGAGCATTTGCTTATATGCAGGAAGTTTTGTATCTCGGAAAACTTAAGTAGGAGTCAAGATGGTAGTGAATGCTGGGGCAAGGTATTAAGTTTCTTAGCAAAAAACTTAGTGTTGGCTACTGACATGTTAAAAGTATGTGAAAAGTGTGACTTAGTGGTGGAGCCCTAGAGTACAAAAGCACAGGTTCCCCATCAGTCAATTGCTTGAAAAATTAGAATTTTTTTAATTGAAATGTAATTTCATTATAGGTAGTAAAAATGGTTTCAGTCGATTTCAGCCAGTTTTATTCAAACTTTCAAATGTATTTGTTAAGTTAAAGTTGAATTAAAAAATATATTCTAGGGGTTGACCGCTCAGTAGGTAGTATGCTTGCTGCACACGATTCAGTCCTTCAGGACTGCCTGAATTCAGTCCTTAGAACCCAGTGCAAGGAGAGAGCTCAGACCATTGTTAGCCTCCACTTCTCTGCATCAGCTTACCTACAGCAAGTTATTAGTGGGACTGACCAGCAGTCTTATCTTCTCTTGCTAGGTTAGTTCATTGTCTTGTTTAGAGAATCCCACACTGTCTCAACCCCAGTCTCTGTAGTCTTCTGACTTTAGTGAGGCGGTGCCCATTGTCACCCACTATGTTTCCAAATCCGGACAGTGCCCTCGAGGTCTCCCTCTCATCTACTGTAGCCCAGAGACTTTGCCCCTCTTCAAAGACAGTAGGTGATCTTTCTGCTTTCAAGGGAGGTCGCTTATTGTCAAGCCCCGTGTTGTGGGTTGTCAGAAACTTGTCTTAGTTTGTTTGAGAATGCCAGTCTGCTCTGAAGTGAAGAAAAACGGCGGTGTGGTATGTATGGTACCTAGTACAGCTTTCCATTGGAAGAAACAAGTGCATTTGTGGTTTTCCTTTCTGATGAGTCCTATGATTTCCACAGTTTGAATCAGCTACTACCAATCAATTGCACTTTTCTTGGAAAATCACTATTTGATTTGAAAGGAATGTATAAGTGACATATTCTAAAAATCATTCTCCATTGTCTGTTGTTTTGATTGTTGTAAATTCACAAAATTAAGTCTTAATTTTTCCAAAGGAAGATTTGTACTTAATTATTAGAATGAAAAGGATTTCATAAATTTTAAGCCATAAGTGGAATTAATTTTCCTAATAAATTATGCTTTGCTATTCATTGTAGTAAAAAATTCTGCATGATGACAGTTATTTTTGTAGAATATTCCATGTTTTCACCAATCACTATTTGTTTTTTCTAATGTTTCAGGGAATGACTCTACATAAAAAGGCGGCTGAAGACAGACTAGCTAGCACAGGCTCAGGGCAGTCATTTCTGGCTAGGCAAAGGCAAGCAACCAGCACAAGAAGGTCCTACCCAGGCCACGTCCAGCCAGCCACAGCAAGGTAGAGAGGTCTCACCACTAGGAGTTTTTAAAAGCATACTTCTGTTACATATAACAACATTTCAGGAAATTCAGCCAGCTTGTTTTATTTCTCTCCTGTGTTAATAATTCTCACATGAGGATTTTTCTCTCTCTTGTATCTTTTAGTTACTTTGTCCTTTACTTTATGGTCTTTTCAGTTCCTTTTAATGTGCCAAAAATTTGTAAATGTACAATTAAAAGTGTTGTATAATAGTGTAATACTTTTTCTTTGTATGAAAATGTCTTCTTCCCCATTTATGTGGGCTTTGTAAAGAATCGGATTTTCTGCCAATAATTGATACACAATTTATATTCTTTATCGTGCCTACTGTGTTACCATACTTTATAAGAATGTCTTTGTTTAAAGGGAATTAATCTTTTTATGGTGTATTAATCTGTGTTTTTGATTGTTTTCCAAATGCACTTCAGATAACTTAAATATTTACTGTACTATACGAAGTGATGTCAAATGCACTTTTTGCAAAGACAAATGCATCGGCAGAGGTGCTAGTCAGACCTGTGGCACCGGGCAGGATCACTCAGAGGGGAGAAATTAAACTTATTCTAAGGTCTGGAGTTCTTATGTGAAATTTCATTATTTCCTGCTGTATTGTTTGCTGGCAGAAGTGAAATGGGTGAAGATGTTTGGGTAGAAATTACAGAGGATAAGAACTTGGCAGGACTTTTTTTCCTTCCTTTGGAATACCTTAGTAACTAAGAATCAGATTCTAGCCATGCACTTTTAATTGCTCTCCACAAGTAAAAGATTTATTTTCATATAGGTAGCCTTATCTTTGGGGCAGTTCTTTGACTATGCCTCATATGTTTTATATATTCTGTGAGCCTTTCCTTTTCTTAATTAATCTTGATAGCTAACATCTTAATGCAATTCATTAACATCAGTACATGACTCTGTATGTAATGTTATGACAGAGCTCTTTATAGTTTTTCTTAACTCTACCTACAAGTCCAAGAATTGGTAACAGGAGAGATGTTCTTGGTATTTCATTGTTCAAAGTGCTTTCATTGTATGCCACATTTATTTACATAGATGAATGTCTATTAAGCAGTCATGTGAAGTACTTTGTCTGTATAAGGAATTACATAACTTTAAACTATCATTTATTTGAAAGTAATCTACCTTTGTCTTTTTCTATATTGATTCATGAATTTGATCCCAAATTATATTGAAGGTTTCCTCTAGCCTTTTTCTTGTTCCATACTATATTTTTTTTTTAAAGAAAAAAATCTGAAATTAGGTCAGAGGGTTCTTTAGTTTGCTTTTACATAAATCATTTAAGTGGAAGATGATATTTATGGACTTGCTGTTTGTAAGTTCTGGTATCATTTAGTTCTGTATAAAAGACAAATAACTTTAACTCAACTTTAATGTGATGAAGAGTTTTCAGAAATATGCAAGTGCTACACTTTAACTCCCTTCTCTTTTTTAAGAAAATTGACCTAAAAATTCATCCTGCATGTTTTGTCTTATTTTTGTAGACAGAGTCTTTATGTAACACAGGCTGCCATGAACACATGATCTTCTTGGATTATAAGCATGAACCAACATACTAAGCTCTTAGGATTTTTTTTCCTTGAAAGGACATTATTCATCATTAAGCATTTCTTTACAAAAAACCCTCACAGCACATGTTGAAGCATACTGTGAGGCATCTGCCTGGGCAGACCAAAGTGGCAAGCCCAGGAGATGGTGGAGAGTACTGCATTAGGACAATGCACTGTGGGATTTCAGATACTTGAGGTCTGCTTTTCTTTGTTTCAAGACAATCTAGCTATATTACCCAGACCTGCCTCAAATTCTTTGACTCAAGACCATCTTCCTGCCTCTGCCTCCCAAAAGGCTGAGATTATGGTTTGTGCCACCATGTCCACACAGTAGATCAAGTTTGAAAATAAAAGAATAAAAATTGGGGCCAGCACAATGGCTCAACTGGAAGAGTAGCACTGCCGCCAAGCCTGATGACCTAAGCTCAATTCCTGGGGCCCAGGTGATGAGGGAGCAAGCAGCTCCCAAGGGTTGTCCTCTGGCCTCCACACTCACACAGATGTAGGTGCACACACAAATCACTATGTTTTAAATGTTTCTCACTCCACCTTTAGTTCACAGAATATCTGAGATTCAACCATTTTTAAATCAAGTTAGTCTATGATTTCTACTCTTAACGAGATTATTGGTTGTTGAGGAATTACACCTGTAGAATAAAGTGAATGTGAATATGAGAGACTCTAGGAGCTCCTCTTCAACTAGATTTTATATCGGAGGTAAAAACACCTCACTGTTTTGATCTTTATTTTCTACTTACCTGCCCTCGCCATGAACATACTCACCTACCCAGACACTTCGGGTAGATGTTTTGGAAAGGCCTCAAGCTTACAGAGGAAGTTTAGCTTCTGGTTTTTGTTTTTTGTTTTTGTTTTTTTTCAGCATCTGTTTTGTGCTACTTTCAGTGTTTGTAGCCTTCACTGTTGTTTGCTCTGACTTTAATGTTTGGTGGATTTCCCTCAGTGAATGGGAGAAATATCACTCATGATATTTCAAAATCAAATAAAACATGCTTTCATAAGAAACAGCATCTGAATATACTTTAGGCGTCATAAAGCCAGGAATAAAACTTCCCTGTGGAGTGGCACTTTTCCCATTGTGTGTCTTAGGTCAGCATTTAGGGGACTGCAGTTTCTCTGGTAGAGAGCTGGGAAGTTGGTGGGTGCTCTGGTGGTATGTGGTCTCTCAGCAGTGCTGGGCTGGACCTTCCTTCACAGGCCTCATTACTCTTCCTGAAGCCTTCTGTGCTCGTCCCATGGATCTTGATCCCAACATTAGCAAGGGATGAGCACATTCATTGTGTCAGGCAGGAAGGAGCTCTTACCAGCATCTGAGTTCTTGTAACAAGCTTGTTTTCTGTGCTTTCTAAACAGGTTCCCCCACAAAAATAATGTAAAGCAAACTACTAAAAAAAAATGCCATTTATGTTCTACAGTATACACTTAAGATTAATAAGAAAACAGTCTAAATGTAATCATTTCTTGTATCTGAAATGAAAATAACTAATACACTTGTACATATTTAAAAATATTTTTTAAAAACTGTGCCTGGAGAGTTGGCTCAGCATTTAAGAGCATTTATTGTACTTCCAAGGAATCCAGGTGCAGTTTCTGACATGGAAGCTCATAACCAACATCTGTAACTCCAGTTCCAGGGAATGTGATACCATCTTCTGACCTCCACAGGCACCAGGCACACATGTGGCATACATACATGCAGGCAGGCAAAACATTCATTCTTAGAAAACAAATCTATAAAAAGAAAGTTTAAACTGGGTCATAATTTTCTTTTGTCTAATTACTTAACAGTAATAAGAATGAGTTTTGAGTCTATAAATAAGTGATCCATATTCCAAGCTTAATCAAGATTGAATTATTTCTGTTATCTTGGTAAAAATCAGCTTAATACAATGATTAAATTATAATGAGGATAACATTGTCCAGTTTTCACGAAGTTGTTTGGTTTATGTGATTAGAGCTGCACACAGTCAAGCCAGCTTGTCAGTCAGAAGCACCAGTCCTGATCTCACTAGTTGTTAGAGATCCATGCTGTACAAGTCCATGCAAGTGAGACAAGTCAGGTGAAAAGTCAGATGCCCTCTGAAAAACGCTCCTTACTTTTCAATAGCAGTTTCAGTTAGTCATGTTAAGTAAAGGTGAAATATTTGTGAAGGCTAGGATGCAGCTCACTTGGTATAGTAATGCTTGCCTAATACACATGAAGTGCTAGATCCGACCCCTAGCATCATAGAAACTGGGTGTATATGCCTGTAGAGAGTTTGGAGTCAGTTTGCCTATGTGAGATTCTGTCTTCAAAAAAAAAAAAAGTAAGTGTGTGTGTGTGTGTGTGTGTGTGTGTGTGTGTGTAAAATTCCTTTGTAGAATCTCTTTCTTTCTTTCTTTCTTTCTTTTTTTTTCCAAGACAGGGTTTCTCTGTATAGCCTTGGCTGTCCTGGAACTCACTCTGTAGACCAGGCTGGCCTCAAACTCAGAAATCCACCTGCCTCTGCCTCCCGAGTGCTGGGATTAAAGGTGTGTGCCACCACTGCCCGGTGAATCTCATGCTTTTACATAAGCACTGATCTATTGTTCTAACAATAACCATATTTTAAGCCTTAAAAATTTTTATTTCAGCATATTATTTAACCAAAACAAATCTTAAAATATCTTCTTTACTCTCCACGTTTAATCTTCCTTTTTTCAGATCTTGTAGTTCACAAATATGGTAATTATGCCCAATTTGGAAATGTGACACTTGCCTGAAAATCTACAATCCATGCCTCATATAAACCAAGCTAGTCTGCATCCACTTGACTTAAAAGCATAATTTGACCACACAGTGAGAGGGAAATTTTTGCTAAGGTAGAATCACATAGCTGCCCTGTGTGGAACCTGTGTCCTCTTACGAGAGCAGCCAGCTAAGCCATCTTTCCAGTTCCAAGTATTTAGAATTTTTATCCTCATATAATGAAAATTTTTTTTCCTCTATAGATATGCATCAACCCGATTCAGCTTTGTGTTAAATAGTGACATCTTTATGATATCTAGGGTCATCCCAGAACTTGGGAGCCTGAGGCTGGAAAAATGCAAGTTGGAAGCTATCCTGGGCTACACAAGGAGACCTTATTTCAGCACTTAGGACACAGAGGCAGGAGATGTCTCTGAGTTCAAGGCCAGCCTGGTCTACACAGGGAGACCCTGTCTCAACAAAATAAAATAACAACAAAAAAGAATGTGCCAACAAAATAGAATTTGAAGTAAGGCCTGTTTTCTAGAATACTCAAGACCCTACATCCAGTCCCATAGTATTGATGAATGAATGAATGAATGAATGAATGAATGAATGAATGAATGAATGAATGAAGTGGGATATCTGAATCTATAACAATTATTTAATCATGTTTTCTTTTCCTTTCCATGACTTAAAGGACTTTATTAAAAAAAAAAAAATCTAATGAAAGTACCCTCATTAACTACAGTCCTGTCACAATTAGAAGTGGCTCAGGCCTTTGTTCGATTGGTTGGTTAGTTGGTTTGGTTTGGTTTTGTGTTGGTTGGTTTGTTCCTTTTCAACCCAATTTTACTACATTTAGAAAAGTTTCAGAACTTTCTCTCACACTGATTTGAAGATCCTATTTCAACCCCATTTCATTACATGTAGAAAAGGTTCAGAACTTTCTCTCTCACACTGATTTGAAGATCCTATTTTTTTTTGACAAGAGGAAGGCTATTCTCAATGCATTCAATGCATCTAACACAAAGTTTTTACTTTTTTATAATCAATATTTAAGTGATTGATGTTTTTCATTGAATGTTTGTCCAATTTTAACACAATAATGTTTTAAGTTTTTTTAGTGAATACTCTACAGCTCTAGAAAGCCTATAAGATAATTTGCCAGTCACTAACTTGCTTGCTACTAACACAGCCAATTTCTAACCCTCTCGATCACTTCACATCATCAGCCTTGTCGTTAGTGTTGTGTATAAAATAAAAGACAACACAAATGTAATAGCATTTCTTGCTTGTAAGTCATTAGTCATGTCATGGGATGTGTGTACTGATTGTTTTAAAACACCTTTTCATTAGTCCCGATTTATATTATTATGAATTGGAAGCTATACATTTTATATTTAATGGTTTTTAAATATGAATATATGTGGATTCTTCAGTTACAGTAATAGAGGGACACTGGTTTGAGAAATGAGAGGCCTGAACCTAATTATGGATTGAATATGAAATTTTGAAATTATGTGGGACTCCATAAATATATATTAGCTATATATATTTATCTTATATAAAATTGCATGTGTATGTATATATGTATGTATCTGTATGTATATGTATACATATATGTGTATATATATACATGTGTATGTATATATGTATGTATCTGTGTGTATATGTATACATATATATATATATATATGTACACTTAGAACTAGACATACCAAGATTGCTTTACATGTCTCATTTCAGTATTTTTCTGTTTTCTTACAGATTTAGTAATGTCCTGTAAGGTTAATTCTGAATGTAGTATGTAAGTGAGAATAGAAATAAAAGAAGTAATAGATGGCTATTAAGGATAAGTCCATTTTAGAGAGTATAGTGGATATTGGGATAAAGTAGCCTAATTAACAAATATTTAGGCCAAGAGAAGTACTCAAACAGTATCAAGTAGATGTTCCTTAAATTTTAGTCAACAAAATATTCTATTGTTATTACACATTTATCTGATAAAAGATAAAAGACCAAATCTAATTTCTAATTATGTATAGGTATTAACTAAGCATATAATCTATATGTTAGTGGGAGGGAAAATGTTTCTTTTCCTTTCTAACTATTAAGCAGTTACCACTTAGTGGAACAGTTGAGGAATTTAGGATGTCAAAGAAACTTTGATTGATGAGGTGAGAGGAAATTTATGATGGCTGAAACTCTCTCCAACTTGACAACAGGTATCTATATCACACTTTTTATAGTTTACAAACTGTTGTTTTAATATTATCTCCCCCTAATAACACGTTGTACCTCCACAAAGTATCTGTAAATGAAGACAAAAGTGGACTCTCCAAAGTAAGCCTTTATGTATTTGATTCATTCCATTACTACAGGCTCACAAGCAGGTATTTATGTCTGAAATTGGAGGCGTCCATTATCTGAAAATTCCTCTCCAATAAAGTGGGAATTATTAAAGCCCAAATCATATCCATTTCAAATGTATAAGAATTAAATACCGTGGGAGAACAAGCAAGTGGGTAAAAGGCAATGCCCCAGGCATGCTGAGGGCACTGCACACACCCACAAGATGTCTCATCAGACTCATTGAGAGTGCAGACTGCAAAGAACCCATGTTCTTCGTGTGCTTGGAGACCTCTACAGGGATCACTGTCTGTCCTTCTGCTGTCTGGCATCTCAGTGCTGTCTCCCACCCTCCCTCACCTGTGTAGGCTGGTTAGCCTTCTCTCCAGTCTCCAGCGCTTCACTAATCCTGAATCCTGCTTCCTTCCTCCTCGGCTTTACTTGCTGTTTCTGGTTGCCACCTCAGTGTCATGAGTCTGGAAATATGCTTATAACTGGGCTTGCTACCAGTCATACTACAGAGTCTGTAACAATGCTGTGAGGCCGGCTTTTGGGTTTTGTGCTGGGAATTGAGCCTAGGACCTCATGCACTCCAGGGCAAGTACTCTACCACTGAGCTCCATGCCCAGCACACCAAGTAAAAGCACATTTGAAACTGTGTGTGTTCTCATGAAAAAAAAACAAACAAACAAACCAAAAAAACCACTAAACATTTTTCTGTTTAATGAGATTTTTCTTACCCTTTGAGGTTTGTCTCCTAAAATAAAAACGCCTAGACTGTCCCTACTTGTTTTCCCCACTATTGCAAATCCCAAAGAGAAGGAAACCAGACATTCCAGTAATTGAGCAATCAGATCATCTGAAAATGGAGGAAAGGTGATTTGGGAAGGAAAGCAGTGGAGGTGGATGCCAGGTGTTTCAGAGAGAGTAGCTAGACTGTGATTTGTTTCTGTCTTTGTTTCTTACCCTGGGCTTTTTTTTTCTTAAATTTATCTTGCAGAGGTTTCATCCTGTACTGGTAGTGAGTTTTTTAGACCCAGAATTTTCCCATTTGCAACATGGAAGCAGTCATCTTAGAGACCACATGCACGGGAGCTTGTTAAAGGAACATTAACTCACGATTGCTGTCAGAGAATGGGGAAGCTGGCTCATAAAAACACTTACTTTTGGTTTTGCTTTGTTTTAAAAAGATACACATGTTTTAATAGTGTAAAAAGTTTGTGTGTTTTGGGTCAAGGAACCTAGCTCCAGTAGAAGAATATGCAGCTAAATTGCACAAGACTCTACCTGGCTCCAGTCCAGAGTCAATCAATCAAAGTCTGGCAGCTGGATCTCTCTCTCTCTCTCTCTCTCTCTCTCTCTCTCTCTCTCTCTCTCTCTCTCTCTCTCTCCCTCCCTCCTCTCTCTCCTCTCTCTCTCTCTCTCTCTCTCTCACACACACACACACACAGAGATGAAGTTTACTTATAAGTCAATCACAGAGAAGGAAGCAACATTGAAATAGAGACATCTGCATCCAGCTTTAAGGAAATAGAGACCTTGTTCTTCTTTCCAGAGTTAAAACATAGGAAGCCAGGATGGTGGCACACACCCATAATCCCAACAGCTGGCTCAGGCACCAGGATCACAAGTTTGAAGTCAGATGAGGCAACAGAAAATGCAAATCCAGCCTGTCTCAAAACTGAAACAAAAATTGCAGGAGTACAGAACCATATACAGTGTTTTAGACATAGTCTCGATAAATGTTCAGTGAATAAGTTTCTAAGTGTCCTAATTTCTAGCTTTTGGTTACTCTACTTAGAGTGGGTGATAGGCCAAGTCAATACCTCCTGCCATGTGTGGCAGTTTTAATTCAAAGGTAGCTTACGCCTGTAATTCTAGCACTTTAAAGGCTGGGATAAGAGGGTTTCCACAAAGCGAGGCCATTCAGGGCTGCATGGTGAAATTCCATCTCCACTTAGTACTCTAATCATATCTCAATTGTTCAGTGCTCAGGCGTGTGAAGTGGGCAGTGTGGATGTAGGCCATGCCTTCAGTGCAGAAAACTGTGCCAGAAAAGGAAAGAAAGGACAGGCAGCCAGCTGGCAGTTGCTAGGGGGTAAACAGGTGAAAAGTATCTTAGAAGAGTTTTATACCAATGTTTTGGCCTTGGAAAAAATCAGAGCCCCATATTGTGTGTTTTTTAGTATACTCTTCCCAACACAAATTACCAATGCTTTATTAATTAATATAATTAAATCATTTTATAAATCATTCGTAATATTTTCGGTCACTTCTCCCTTTCATATTTTTAAATTGGTTATATTAGTTGTCATCCAGGAGAAACTCATAATAAATATTTAACTTATTCTAAAATAAAAATTAGTAAGCATCATAGCCCTATATTATGTAAATCTATTTATATCTTATGAAAGTCACTGTTTCTGCCCTAGAAACTTTATTCATGTTTGGCTGTCTTCTACTTCAAAACTACAGTTAGGGCCAAATAATTGGGTTATTTGGTCCCCAGCTCTTACTTACTTGAATGATGAGTCAGTCAACTTTTTCTGAGTGAACATTTGCTATTACAAAATATGATTAACCGATGAAAACATTGGAAATATGAACTGAGTTTCCTTCGATAAACTAAAGTACTTAATTTAAAGGATTGTGCTGAATTCTTTCAAATCAAACTAAGGGACTTCTTTTAAATGTGTCTGACTGTGTTGGTTTTGTTTTGTTTTTGCTTTTCTGGAGTTTTGCAGTAATTGGAGACCCAACCTAAGGCCTTGCATATTAGAATATTTTAGTAATCACTTTTTTTATTTTGAGACAGTCTCTCCTTTTAGCCTCAGCTGGCCCAGAACTGACCGAGATCCTCCTGCCTCTGCCTCCTGAGTCCTGGGTTGAAGGTGTGCTCTCCCACTCTCGGCTTCGGCTGGAAGTCTTTAGTCAGCCTGAGCTTGGGAAGCCCTTCCTGCCCAGAAGGGGCAGCGCTTGCTCTTCTGAACATCCGTGATCGGCGGCAGAGTCAGAACAGTGTTGTCAGTTTCCAAACAAGTCACCAGGTTATTACTGTCATTCAAGTACTGATGAACATGTGATATGTATGAGCTCATTCTAGTGTTTTCTTGAGAGCCTAATTGAACATGTAGTCCACAAAGATAATTTCAGTATGCTCTAAGTAAGTAACATTTTATTATAATGTAGGAAATGACTGTACACAGATGCCAATCAGTGACCTGGTACTTAACTTTCACAACAATTTACTTCTTTTTTTTTTCATAGACTTAGTTACTTACAACTTAGATGTACTAAAATATCATTATCATTCCTAATTTTGGCATTTATGGATTCTACAATTCATAATAATTTGTACTGTGAAGAATAACTTCCATGTTTGCTGCAGTTCTCATTGTTAGACTGCCAACCATTTATAACATCCCTCTTTTGTTATGGAAGAGATCCCACTCTGGTTGACTGAACTGATCGTTTTGAGGATTTATTTCTTGTCATCGTAATCCAGAAAAGATGTGTACTTCAGGCTCTGCATTCCTCACCTCAACTCAGATCTAGCAAAACTATACGTAATGGTGGCCAAGCATTCCCCTCCTGTTTACCAAGTTTGCCAGACTTGAGTCTGGCAAGTTCTCCCACCGCTTTGTTGAGGAAAATGACTTATTAGAGACTTCAGTTAAAAGTGTAAGTAAAGTCAGAAAACAAACTTGCAAGAAGCCATCAGAAGGTAGGGTTTTTTGTTAGTTTTACTTTTTAATCCTACATTTCCTTTTGGTTTGTTTTGATTTTGACTGCCAACTTGTTATATATGAGTGTTTATATATGCATATAATATATGTATATGAAAAAGTTAAGATTTGGTCAAACTATATTTTCCCATTCAAATACAAAAAAATGTTTTCAAGGCTGCAAAAAGTGTACAGTTGTTAAACAAGTTGTAAATAAAGACTTGTATAAAAATCCAGCATAGAGCTTGTTTTTTTCTGCTCTTTTCTATGACTGACATTTAACAGTTGTCTGATTTTTACACTTGATTTTGCACTTGTTGCTCTTAAGTAGAGAGACATTAACAGCCTTGGAAGCCATTGATGATGGACCCTCCCTCATACTCAGCCTCCCGTTCCCAAGCAACACTCAAGAAAGGGAATCATCGCGGTTAACACCTTTCTTAAGACTTTAAAATGAAAGTAGGAAAGAGGAGGTAACGAGGCTTAAGGGAAAACCATTTCCTCTCCTCAGAAGAATGAGATTTGAGTTCTGACCCTGAGTGGAAGCACGACATTCTAATCTGTCCTAAAATTTCCCCTCCCTTAAGAGCTAATCCAAACAGGGTGTGGTGATGCATGCGTTTAGTCCCAGCACTCTGGAGGCAGAGGCAGGTGGATCTCTGAGTTTAAGGCCAGCCTGGAGTACACAGTCCCAGAACATCCAGGACTGCATAGTGAGGTCCTGTCTCAACAAACAAGAGTTAATCCAAGTAGCTCATCAGTGACTTGGCCACAAAACCACCCTGCCTAGGTATGCTGATACACCTGAAAACATGTAAAATCGATGCAAAGAATGACATTCCCTTAATGAAATAGTACACAAGAGTTTCACCTTAAAGTCTGTCTCTCAGAACAGTTGCTCACAGATCTTCATGGCTAGGCCTGCCACCTGTGTTCTAACTCAAACGTTTTCCTTTTCCTCCGAGCTCTCTCCAGATACTGGCCAAAGCCCTAAGCATTCTTGCCCTGACCCTCTAAACACTTTGTATAGACTCCTTTCTCCCTACTCCTGTGTCTGCAGACATCCACTGCTTGCTTTTTCAGACCTAGCCCAGAGGACAAGACTTTCTTCCTCTTAACTGTACCTTCCTCTCAGGAGCTGCTAAGATTTACAACTTGCCTGCCCTGTTTCTTCTCTCTCAAACTTACAAAATGGTCGTCCTCAACCTTCGGACTCTTTTTTTTTTTTTTTTTGAGACAGGATTTTTCTATGTAGCCTTGGCTGTCCTGGAACTACTCTCTAGACCAGGATGGCCTGGAACTCAGAAATCCACCTGCCTCTGCCTCCCAAGTGCTGGGATTAAAGGCTTGTGCCACCACAGCCCGGCAACCTTCGGACTCTTAAAATGCTTTTATCAACAAAACTGAAAACACTTGAAAGGGAACACACAGTCCCTAGTGTAACTGACCTGTGCTGTGTCTGTCAACAGAATGCAGATGAAGGAGCTGGAGAAGTGGCCTGGTGGCTAAGAGCATGCAGTGCTCTTACAGAGCACCTGAGCTTGGTTCCCAGCTCCCTTGTCAGACAGGTAATGACCATGTATAACTCCAACTCCAGGAGAATCCCCTGCCTAGGCCTCTACTGGCACCTGCACTCATACGCACATACCACACATATATGCATAATTAAAAGTAACAAAAAATTTCTTTTTCAAAAATGCAGATGAGACAGGGCTTATTACAGGGGGATAGAAGCAATCGATGGCCGAAGGCACTATAACAAAGAAAACCTTAGAAAGCAGATGGTGGCAAAGAATGTAGATAATTGTGCAAAGCTACAGTTAAGTGGGCTAGTAGTCGTTTCTGAAGTCTCTAACAGCTTTTCATGTGGATTAACTCATAAGGAAAGGAGTATATCTATTCATTTAGGCATTTTAGATTGTTAATGTCTCAACCCAGGACAGGAAACAGAATTCAGATCTTATTCATTTGGCCAAAACCAACAGTTCTGCGGCTGCACCTCCATCAATAAAATGCTTGCCACACAAGTATGAAGTCTTGAATTTGAAAGCCCAGTGTAATAACATAATCCCAGTGCCGGGGTGGTAGAGACAGCTCATTTCAAACTGATCTGTGGGTTCCAGGCCAGTGAGAGACCTCAAAAGTCAAAGTGAATGGCCCCTGAGAAACAAAGTCGTCCTTGGTCTTCCACACACATGCTCACATATGCACACCAGAAAGTCGTGAGCTTGTAGATTAAAGGTTAAAAATCTGTAATGCAGGCATGGTTTACTGGGAAAACGGCCTTCAGACAGGCCTCAAGGCAGCCCCTCTCCCTTGATTATGGCATCAACAGGAGGTATCCGTGTCACATGGTATTTCCAGTTCTAAGGAGGGTGGAATTGTGATATCGCCCCCTTACTTGCAATGTAGATGTTATGGGGGCACTGATGGTGGAAAAGAACCTGATTTGGGGGTCCATCTTCAAGAAACTTCAAGCCTACTAATTAATGTCTAAGTAGCTACATAATTTGTTTCCTGTGAATCCGCATCTGTTCCGTTTTCCCAGTGTGATCATCCTGTGAATCCGCATCTGTTCGTTTTCCCACTGTGATCCTTTGTGACTTAAACTGCTGCTACTGTGTGTGAGCCTCTCTCAGCTTTGAACCAGTATCCTACTGTTTGCAGTTAATGACCTCCTTAATAAAGCACTCCCCTGAAGGATGACCTGTCTGAGCGTCTCGAGTGAGTCCTGTCCTCTCTGTATCCTGGTTAGCAGTGTATTTATGTATGTGATGTGTGTGTGTGTGTGTGTGTGTGTGTGTGTGTGTGTGTTTCGAGACAGGGTTTCTCTGTGTAGCCCTGGCTGTCCTGTCCTGGAACTCACTCTGTAGACCAGGCTAGCCTCGAACTCAGAAATCCACCTGCCTCTGCCTCCCAAGTGCTGGGATTAAAGGCGTGCGCCACCACTGCCCAGCCTACGTATGTGATTTTTAAAAAGACTCGTTATTTTTTAATTTTTGTTATATATGTGGGTATGTGTATGTGAGAGTGAAGATATCTGTGGAGTCCAGAAGAAGGCATAGGATCCCACAGAGCTGGAGTTAGAGAGCTTTACAAGCTGCCTTATAAGCGCTAGGAATCACACTCGGGTCCTCAGGGAAGGCAAGTTCATCATTTTAACCACGGGGTATATGTCCAGTCTCTGGCCAGAGTTCTTAAAAGCAAAATTTAAACATGGCTCCTTCCCTTTTAGAGCTATGTTAACATTGAAGCAGAATTGAAAGGGAGAAAAAAAAATTACGGGGTCTTGAGCAATACCTCTTCATGTTGAAGTCTCAACAGCTATGAAGCAAAGGGGGCCGAAGAGATTGGTCCACAGTTACAGAGCCAGGGTTTGATTCCCAGTACCTGCAGGACAGCTCGCAACCATCTGTAACTCAAGTTCCATGGCATGCATGTTGTGCACAGACATACATGCAGACAAAATACTGACGGGCGTAATAAAAGAGAAAATTGGGTTGGTGAGATGGCTCAGCAGGTAAGAGCACCGACTGCTCTTCTGAAGGTTGTGAGATCAAATCCCAGCAACCACATGGCAGCTCACAACCACCCGTAATGAGATCTGACACCCTCTTCTGTGTACTCATCTATAATAATAAATAAATCTTTAAAAAAAATTAAAAAAAGAGAGAAAATCAACACATTTGTAGTAAAAATTGCCGACAAAAAAAAAAAAACATTTTATATAGAGAGTGTGCTAATGAGAATGTAAAATGGCCACAGGCGTGCTTAAAACTTAAATAGACATGGCTTTTCTCCATTCCCAGCTGTAAACCTGTAATTTTCTAGGACTTCCAGAAACCCCACTTACTGTATAAAAACGTGTCTTCTCTCCTGACTTAAGTATGTTGTAGTCCCTTCAAAGTCACCTTTGGAGCCACTCTCTAGTCTATCAAAAATGAAAAAATTGTCCCTCTTAGCAACTCTCTGAGATATGCCTTGAGAGCCACCAAAATAGTAAATACAACAGTGCTGTTATGAAACTCCAAGATCAAGGCAACTTACAAAAATAAGACGCATTTAATTGAGGACTTGCTTACAGTGTCAGTCCATGAACATCATGACAGGAAGCATGGCAGCAGGTGGGAATGGTGCTGGGCCAGTCACTTAAAGCTCACATCTATCTTCAAGTTGCAGGTAGTGAACGCTCAAGACTGAGTTAATGTCATTGCTGAGAAGAGTCACCGTGATCAGGACAACTCTTTAAAAGGAATGCATTTAGTTGGGGCTGGCATACAGTTCAAAGGCTTAGTCCATTGTCGTCAGGTAGACATGGTCCTGGAGAGAAGCTGAGAGTTCAGGAAGGCAGCAGGGAGAGAGAGACACTGGGTTTGGCTTGAGCCCTTGAAACCTCAAAGCCCGCCCCCAAGTGGCATCCTTCCAACAAGGCCACACATCCCTATTGGACTATGGGGGTGCATTTTCACTCAAACCATCACACTGGGCCTGGTGTGGGATTTTTGAAATTTCAAAGCCCATCACCAGTGACATACCTCCAACAAGACCACACCTATCCAACAAGGCCAGACCTCGTAATCCTTCCCAAATAGCTGGACTAGCTGGAGAGGAAGCATTCAAACATGAGCCTATGGAAGCCATTCTCATCCAAACTGTGATGATCTATGAAAGACAGTTATTAACAACCATGCTGATTAAGCCAGTTAAAAGTTTTAAGTCCTTTTAATCGATGTCAGACCAAGAGCAGGCTTATGCCTCTGAAAGTCTCTTGGTGCCCATGCTAGGAGATATAGAGTTCTTAAAGTCAAAAACTGCAAAGACCATAATTTACATCAATGTTAGATAAGAGTCAGAGTAACCTAAATTGTTTATTCCTGGCAGAGCATAGTATTTTAGATATAACATGTCAATTATTTTTGACATATTTTTTTACTTATTTTGGTTTACTTATTTTGGTTTAAATTATTTTGATACATCTAGACCATAGAAATCCCAAACATATTGTCAAGGCAGATGTGACCATTGCAGGGAGGAGGGTAGGGAGCTGAGAACTGTCTAAGCAAACTGAAATGCAATCAAAGCAGGATAGCCTCACCCTAGGCATTTCAAAGTCCCCACTGCTGAGGTCCTGCTCCCCTGGATCCTATGTGCCTCCTGGATATCATTAGATAAGGATGTGAGTGAGAGGAAGAGCTCCTCTGTCATAGACATATACCAAATACATTTCAGATAAATACAACTTTCAGTTGCACTGGAAAACACAAATCTATTCAACCCTAGTTCCCAACCTATGGAAGGTCTTAAGGGAGGGAACAAAGAGAACTCCTTAAAAGTTCCCCCAAGGGTGGATGCTCCCTTCTGGCACGTAACTCAAACACACACATAGACAAATAATGAATAAATAATATTTTTTAAATTTATTTATTATATGTAAGTACACTGTCTTCAGACAAACCAGAAGAGGGCAACCATGTGGTTGCTGGGATTTGAACTCAGGACCTTGGGAAGAACCACTGAGCCATCTCTCCAGCCCAATAATATTTTTTTAATGTTATAGAATTATATAGTGTAGGTTTTCCACTTTTTGTTTATCTTGGCAGGGTGGGTGTGTAGATTAATACTCAAACGGTGAGGGTCGATACTAGCATTTCTTTTATTTTTTTTAGTTTGTTTATTTTATGTGTATGAGTACACTGTAGCTGTACAGATGGCTGTGAGCCATCATGTGTGTGGCTGCTGTTGAACTCAGGACCTCTGCCGGCCCCACTCGCTCTGTTGTAGTTTACTGCAGCTGTCTTCAGACACACCAGAAGAGGGTGTCCGATCTCATTACTGGTGGTTGTGAGCCACCATGTGGTTGCTAGGATCCAAACTCAGGACCTTCGGGAGAGCAGTTAATGCTCTTAACCACTGAGCCATCTCTCCAGCCCAATAATATTTTTTTAATCTTTAGAATTATATATATATATTCCACTTTTTGTTTATTTTGGCAGGGAAGATTAGTACTCGAACGGTGGAGGTCAATAGCATTTCCTGGGTTTGATCACTAGCACAGCTGCGCTGAGAAACTCAGGACAGAAAAGTTTGACTGATAACACCTGTGGGCTGTTAGGATGTGTAGAAACCTCTGCTAAGATCACATACCAACTTCTGTTGGGATCCCAAAAGTTCCTTTTCTACCCTATTAAAAAACCTCTAAGTCCCCATGGCCATCTTTGTGGGGTTTTTTTCTAATTAAAGGACAATATGCTTCTAAAGACACCAGTCTCTTTTATTCCACTTTGCCTCAATAATCAGTCCTGATTTAAGAACCTTCCCTAGAATATACGATGACCAGACACTTTGGTTTTTGCACTGCTGCGAATGAGCCCAGTGCCTATTTGATAGTAAATATTTGTTAACTGAATATATCTGTTCCCTATAATATTTAGAAAGGAGCTTCCATTATGTATAACATGCATGCGTATTACTCGCACAGAATCCAAATTTAATTCCAAAGACACACACACACCCATTAATAAAATGCTGCTTTACATAAACTCCTAGCATTGAAAAACATGTAAAGTGTGAAAAAAATGTAAAAGTCCTTTCAAGGTTAAAGTGGAACCCTGAGGGGGAAGAGAGGTGGCTGGCTGTGCACCGTTTGCAATTCTTCACACTCCTAAGACAGTCCAGAAGAAGGGGCGGCTGGGGACTGGAGGTGCAGCTCGGTGGTAGAGCACATGCCTAGCATGTGCAAGTCTTCGGGTTCCATCCCGAGCGTCGAAAAAGAAACAAAAGCAAAGAAATAGAAAAGTTACCCAAAGAAGGAAACAACAACAAATACCATCGATTGTCAAGAAGCATCCAAAGGCCTCCGAAAGCCTGCAGTCGGGAAGGGCCCCCTGGAACCACAGCCGCGACAGCGGTAGGTAGCCTGGCCAGGCCTCCGGGCCGGGCCCTCTACCCCACGCCTCTATGGTAGGACCCGAGGAACCGGAAGTGGGCCACGCCGGGGGCGGGGCGGGCCGCGGAGGGGGCGGGGCCTCACCACCACCTCTGCCGCGGACGGAGGCGAGATGGCGGCCACCGAGGGGGTCGGGGAATCTGCGCCAGGCGGTGAGCCGGGACAGCCAGAGCAGCCGCCGCCGCCGCCTCCCCCGCCGCCAGCACAGCAGCCGCAGGAGGAAGAGATGGCGGCCGAGGCCGGGGAAGCGGCGGCGTCCCCCATGGACGACGGGTTTCTGAGCCTGGACTCGCCCACCTATGTCTTGTACAGGTAACGCCCTCCCGCGGGCCGCGGCGCTCGAGGCCGGGGTTGAGTGCGAGCTACGCCGCAGCCGGGCGGACGGGGGCGCCCTCCGAGTCCGCGCAGCCCCGGGTGCCGGCTGGCTGCGGCGGCGCTCTTCTGAAGCTAGGGTGCGGTGACACTTCCGTGGCCCCGCATTGCTGCCCTGCCCATAGCCGTCCATCATCGGAAAGGTGCCCAGTTGACAGCTCGCTACGGAATAATTTAACTTAAGCGGCCGGATTTGCTCTTGACCAACGCCTCCATCAGGCCTTTGCATGCCTTCTGCTGACTGGAGAGAACTTTTTTGCCTTCCCTTCATCTTTGCCACTGAGCTCATCCCTTCTGTCCTTTCCATGTTCCCTAGTTTCTTGTCAGAAAGTCCTTAACTGCTTTCTGTAGTTCTACCTAAACTCTTGAGATGACTCATTTACCATGTTTTCGTGAACGAGTGAAAGGCATTATGCAGAGGTTTCTGCAGTTGGATGACTTGAGATTGCTTGTGGGGTCCCATAGCTCTCAGAACTTTCCTCTGATTTGTGAATTATGTTCTTCGGATGGCTGTCTGATTTCCCGAGGACCAAATGACAGTGTTTACCACGCCTCTCTCCAGATTATAGGTTTTATATCCATTAGCAGGTCATACTTTCCCCTACAGTCTTACATAAGGGATGCAGTCTCAAGGTTAGCCATGTACCACAAATGTATGCTGTCAGTAACTGATTGGTATAGAAAAGAAAAGAATATAAGTAGAGGCTGGTCACACTGAGCAGTTCCTGGAAGTCTCCACGGCGCCTGTTGTTTCAGTTATACTGTAGTTTTGGAGACTGTTCTCTGGATTGTTAACATGCTTACAATGTGATGTGCAGGTTTTAAGGACTCAAAGTACTCATAGTCGGTTATGCCTTCCAAAGTTGACTAGAACTTATAAAGTGAAGAAACCGACATGCAGGCAGATTAACGACTTCACACAGGAAGCTGAAAAGGTGATGTTCCAGTTTAGACAATTGTCAGATTCCAGAGTCTTCTCTCACTCATGCTAGGCAAGCATTGTCTCACATCCCAGGCCGTCCCTCTGCCTGTTAGGCCACCTCTCTAGTAACAACTCGCAATGCTTCCTTTGATTTTTTTGGGGGTGGGGGGTGTTGAGGTGTCACACCTAGAAATCTGTGCCTATACTCCACCTCCTGAGATATATCCCCAGTCCTAATTTGAGTTTAAAAGGTTAGTTTCTACTAAAATTCATGTTTTTAAAATAATACAATCTCCAGAATCTTACTAAATGAATGAGTGAGGCTAATTTTTAAGTTAAAACTTGGATACTTTCTAGAAGGCCACATTTTGCCACACCATAAATTTGAAATTATTAATTTATTAATTTTTTCTTGTTTGGTTGGTTGTTTTTTTCCTTATTTTTATCTTTTTAAAAATAGGCGTTTTAAACCAGATGGTGGTGGCACACACCTTTAGTTTCAGTGCTTGGAAGGCGGAGGCAGGTGGATCTCTTGTTAGTTCAAAGCCAGCCTGGTCCAAGTTCCGAGGCTACAAAGAGAAAACCTTGTTTTCGAAAAGCAAAAAAAAAAAAAGTATTTTACTGTATGTGTGTGCCTGGGTGTCTGTCTCTGCTCATGTGCTCCACTACCCAAAGAGTTCAGAAAAGGGCATTAGATTCCCTGGAACTGAAATTATAATTACAAATCTCTATGTGGGTGCTTTGAACTGAACTCTGTCACTCTGTAAGAGCAACAAGTCCTTTTAACTGCTGAGCCATGTCTCCAGCTCCTTATTCATTTTTCTTAGTCCAAAAATGGTTTCTATTTTTAAAATGTCAATATGTGAAACAAAGTGGCAGAGGTTTGCACGGAAAAATCCAACCATTATATTAAGATTTCCATTTGATTGGATGATTGTTACCGATTAAAAACAAATGTAAATAAAAACGAAGAAAGCACCAGAATTGTTTCTCTTGTAACATGTTTGAGTATAATCCTGGGGAACATGTCTGTTTCAGAGACAGGGCAGAGTGGGCTGACATAGACCCAGTGCCCCAGAACGATGGCCCCAATCCAGTGGTCCAGATCATCTACAGTGAGAAGTGTAAGTTTATGTTTACTAGAAAATTCTCTGTAAGTTGTGCTTGTAACAGAGTTGAGATTTACAACTATATAGTAGGAAAAGTGAGAGGTTTTGTTTAATAAGAACCTGAATTACTTTGGTGAGTTAATGTTTTCTTTGTCACTTGTCTTCTGTTTTATTCAGGAGATGGAAATACTCACTGCAATGAATGTTACATTACAATACATAATGGCTGTTGTGTGCTTATGCTTTTAAAGTATAACAGATGAATTACTGTTTTATTTAGAATAAGCTTTAGTTGTTCAAATATATTTTAGCTGTGTAGTGTCCGCCTCTGTTGAAATATATGTACTGATTAATGTTTTCTTTAACAAAGTAGCCTTTTCTTACCATGAATGTGGGCTCTGCTATAGCGAGGAGGTCCTGCAGATGTTGCTTGTTCTTCTAGGCAAGGGTGAATAGATGAAGTGCTAGTTTTGGAATTTTATGTGTTTGTATGTTTCCATGTGTAAATTTTTTACTCCCAGTTAATGCTTTGTTTTCTAAGATCATTTCTTTTTGCAAAAATCATTTTATTGATTGATTTACTGATTATGAAGTCATGGTCACAAATGTTTTAAAAGGAAGAACAATGGTATGGGGGTTGCCATATATCAATATGAAAATGTAGTACTAAACAGTTAATATGTCCTACTAGTACAGAAAGAAGAAGGTCGCAAGCACTGAAAGCAGGCCTGAGTGTGTGACTAAAAAGAGTGTTTGCATGTTTCCTTCAAAGGCTTTGTCCTGTTGGCTGTGGGTTTAGATAAAAACATACCTATATCTTATTGATATACCTCATATCTTAACGAATATAAAAATAAATTCACGGTGAAGTGATGTTCTGAAACAAGAATAAATAAGCCATATGCAAATGTAAGCGATAATCTTTGGGTAGGGATGTAGCTCTGGTAGAGCACTTGCCTGGTATATGCAGTGCCCCTGGATTTGATCCCCAGAAAAACAGCAAGCAGACTGTCTCTGGTCAGGAGAGATCATCATCCATCTCTCAGGGGAAAAAGAGATAAGCAAAGAAAATAATATTTAGTTCTTATTGTGATGAAGGCATTATGAGATTAGCTGTAAAATAAAATACTCTATTAAGGAAATTTTCAGAGTATATAACTACATGAAAATGTTTCCTGAAATATTTCCATGAAGTATTTGTAGAAGAAATAGAAATATTTACACAGGAATGTTTCCATCGGTAGTAACCAAACCCCATCGGAACCCAGGTCCTCAGTAGGGACAGAAGTGCTCTTAACTGCTAGCCGTGTCTTTAGCCCTCCGAGAGCCGCTTCTCCTGCCTGTTCTGGACTCTCTCCAGCAGATGGCATAAGGTAGGTGCCAAAGAGATGGCTAAGTAGCTAAGAGCAGAGGACCTGAGCTCATTCCTCAGTGCCCACATGAGGCAGCTCATAAGTCCCTGTAACTCTACCTCCAGGGGACACCCTCTCCTGGCCTCTATGGATACCTCAGTACACACAGTCACATAAGTGAAAATAAGTCTCTTTTAAAGAGAGAGATGTTGGTCAGAGAGAAATAGATTAAAACTAAAACTTATAATCCCTATAACCATTCCTATTTAGATCTGTTACAACATGAATTTTACATAAGATATTTGTGAGATTTAGTTTGGCATTAACCTATAATACATGTGGTAAGCATGCATAGCTCATGTGTTATATCTGTGACATTGAGCATTGTCTGAGTGGTACTGACTGTCATTTGTATTTGCTGACGTACACAGTGGTAACCCTAGCACTCGGGAATCAAGATTAGGAGTTCAAAGATAGCCTCAGTTATATAGCAAGTTTGGGTCCAGCCTAGTACGCACGAGATACTCTCTCCACAAAGTTACTACAGCAATAAAACAGTCCAGCCACCCAGCTGTTTGACTGTACTTTTTGGTATGTAAATAATCACATGCAAAGACCACATAAATGTGTGGTGGGGTTTATACTGTGGTTCTAGTGTTAAGCAGAAAGTGAGACTCATGCACTGTGTATTCTGTCTCTAGTTAGAGATGTGTATGATTACTTCCGAGCTGTTCTGCAGCGCGATGAAAGAAGCGAGCGAGCCTTTAAGCTCACCCGAGACGCTATTGAGTTAAACGCAGCCAACTATACAGTGTGGTAAGTAATGGACTCCATTAACAGTTACTGCTGGCAGGTCTTAGGTTTGAGTCCAGGTGACACCTTTTTTAACTGTACTCTAATTTTCATCAAAATAACAGTTGACATATTTGCCCTGGAGTCTGTTGAGTGAGAGCAGCAGTCTCTGTGCCAGTCCTTTGTTACCAGAACCCCATTCCCATGTTCTTGAATTGACTTCTGTGTACCAGATAACACTGTGTTACTGTTTATTTGTGCATAGTTGACATAATTCTTTCTATGAAAGATGCAGAGTCAGCTGTGCTTCTTTATACCACAAATGAGTTATGCTTCCTGCTCTCTGTGTCTCACGGGATAATTACATGTCCTTTAATAGAGAATATGTTGTTTTCATTTTTTTAACTTATATTTGTGTCTATGTGTACAATGCACATACATATCACAGCACCTTTGGGAGTCAGTTCTTTCCACAGTGTGGGGCTCAGGAATTGAACTCGGTCTTCAGACTTGATTGCTCTCATGCCCCTTTCCCCTCTAAGCCGCTTCACCAGGCCATTTTTGTTGTCTAAAGCAGACTCTAATATAGCCCAGGTTGACCTTAAACTTAGTAGATAGTTGAGGAAGACGTGATGCTCCTGTGTGCCCAGCAGCGTCCGTGCTGGCAGGCATGCTGGCTATTGAGCTGTGTGCATGTCCAGCTGAGATTGCTGGGTCTGTGCTTTACGTTCCTATGTAATGGGAAGTAATTCACTCCCAGGCTCTGTAACTTGTAAATGTGTTACTCTGGTATCTCTTCAGGCTGTATAAATCCTCTGTCATTTACTATTGTGTCTGTCACACACACACACACACACACACACACACACACACCCCTACCCCTGTCCCCCGTGTTGGGATTAAAAGCATGAACCACCACCCAACTCTTTTCTTGATTTACTTTCTCATTTTTACAGAGCACAACCTTGAGCAGAAGAGAACTTAGAAAAGATTGTGTGGGTAAAACTGTTTAAGATAGGGTTGGAGAGATAGCTCGGTGGTTAAGAGCACTTGTTGCTTTTGTTTTTTTTGTTCTTTGGTTTGGTTTTTCAAGACAGGGTTTCTCTGTGTAGGCTTGACTGTCCTGGAACTCACTCTGTAGACCAGGCTGCGCTCAAGCTCCTAGCTCTGTTGGCCTCTACTGGGATCCAAGGTTTGCTTGTTATTCCTAAAGAGGACCTAGATTTAGTTCCCAGCACCGTGGTCCTCACAGCTGTCTGTAACCCTGTGTCCTCTTGGCCTGTATAGGCCAGTGTGCACATGTGCTGTAGAGATTATTGTACATGCAGGCAAAATGTCTATATACAGCTTGAAAACTTTGGCTTTTAAGTTTAGATTAATTTAAAAGGTTTTTTTGTCTTAAAGCCTTTGACTTTACTAACTTCTACAGTGGAAGCCAAAATCCTTCAGAATTTTGCTGTTTCCTTTTTCTTTTAACCTCAGTTGTGGGGAAAATTCCCATTCCTCTTTAAACCCCCTTTTTAAAACAATAAAAATATATTTGAATGTTTTGCTTACATGTATATCTGTGTACAACATGCATGCCTGGTACCCTCAAGGGTCAGAGGAGAGAGTGGAATCCCCTGCACCTGGAGTTATAGGATAGCTATAAGCCACCATGTGGAACTGAACCCACGTAAGAACAAGTGTTCTTTACTAGGTTCCTCTGCTGACATAGTAAGCCAATTCAAGCTGGATTCAAAGTGTAAAAGCAAGTTTATTTGGGAATGGCTCCCGGGTGAATTCACGAGTTTCAGGGCCAGGCTGAAGAAGTCACCAAACAGACAGAGAGAAGAGAGGGGGCAGAAACAGTGAGGGGCAGAGAGAACAAGTGACCAAAATGTCTGGATTACATAGGGAAGAGCCAGCCCAGACCTTGAACTGGAAGGTTTATGGTAGAGGGTGGGATATGCTAGCCATACCCTGTAATAGGTAGAGACTGAGGGATGCTGGGAGAGCCTGGAGGCCAAATCTGTTTGATATATTAAATAGGCACCTCAGCTGCTTGTCCTGGGTTTGAAACTTAACCCCCTTAACCACTGAGCCATCTCCCAGCCCTCTTGTAAGTTGTAGTTTATGTGTTCTTCTCTCTTGTCCTCTTCTCAATTGACTCTTAGCTGCATGTTAAACCTCCCCAAGGTTAGCTTTGATTGCTTTTGTTGTTGTTGTTGTCATTGTTTCTTTTGTTCTGTTTGTCTTATTTTATTTTGTTTTTGGAAACCTAATCTCACTATGTAGCCCTGACTGGCCTGGAACTCTATATAGGCTAGTCCAAATTCCAGAGTTTTACCTGCCTCTGCTTTCTGAGGGTAGGGATTGAAGGGATGTGCCAGTACACCCTTTAATATGTGTAAGTAACATTTTGACAGTGGTTCTGACTACAATATTTTGATAATGTTTGTAATATAATTATTATATAGTATTAAACTGTATTCTATAGAAAAGGAAGAGTTTTATTTTTTTACTATAGGATCCAGAATATTACCTGAAAATAAACTTTAGTTACTCATCTTCCCATTCCTTGAAGCTCAATACTTTACTTCTTGTGTTGTGCATGTGTTGTGGGCCTCTCTGTTTACACATGAACTGCTCCATTCTTCCAGTCCTGGATGTATGAATGTGGCTGGTTATAAGCTCTTGCTAAGGCATTACCCATAAGAAGTAAGAACCAGACCATTGTCTGTGTATTGTATTCCTGTCTTGCAGCTTTATTTGACATTTTTTCTAGACAACTTGTGTGAAGTAATGAGATGTTGGGTGTTTGGTGTTTTGCTGTAGGCATTTTCGGAGAGTTCTCTTAAGATCGCTTCAAAAGGATCTACAAGAGGAAATGAACTACATCACTACAATAATTGAGGAACAGCCCAAAAACTATCAAGTTTGGTAAGAGGCAAGCAGGAAGGAAATGTCACTCTGCTGTAGCATTTGGCACTGGGAGCTGAGATTTCTTTATCGCTTGAGTACTTTACATTCAGACTGTTACCCGCCTCGTAGGATTGTAAGTTTTGATTTTTAGAGCAGCAGTAAGATTGGGAAAAATCTGAAAATGATTTTTCTAGATTTCTAGTAACTAGATTCCTAGTTACTATAAAATAACTTTCTTATATTTGATACTTTATATTCATGTAACTAAAATGTTTATTAGTCTTGTAGATACAGGGAACTAGTACCAGTCTAAAGATGAGAGTGAATAAAAGCCTGCTATTTTTATAGATCATTGTAAAAACATGGCAGCAGGGTTTTTCGTTGTGTAGCAGAGAGTGTGGGTTATAATGTAGAGATTCTGTGATGGGAGAGCGGAACAGAAGCAGAAAAGGAGGGAAAAGGAAGGACGAGTTCAGCTAGCATGCGTCACTGAGATGGTGGTCTGAGTAGTAGAACCCTGGCCCTCCTCCTGAATGCTGTGGGGGTGAGTGAGCCATGGGCGCAGGAAACGAGAGCAGCCTATGGGGAAGGCTTCTGAAGCAAGAGAAATGTTCTGAGTAGAAGAGTGCAAGAGAACCATGCACTCAGGGACACACATAGAACTCCATCTGACGACAGCACTTTTCAGGAGTCCTTGACACACAGGCAGGGTATGACCACAAACCTGGGTATGGCCTTATGAACTCTGATACCGATGTGTGCTGACCACAGGGCAGTGGTTCTCAGCCTGTGGGCTGTGACCCTTTGAGAGTGGAACAGTGCTTTTACAGGAGTCACCTAAAAGAATCAGAAATGTCAGACATTTGCCTTACTATTTGTAACAGTAGCAAAATTAGTTATGAAGTAGCAACAAAAATAACTTTCTGGTTAGGGGTCACTGGTTGAGAAGCAGCTGTAGACACCTTCCTTAATCCCTGTGTTAGGAGAAGCAGTCCGAGCGACCATGGCAGCTGCTGAGCGGGGCACTCAGAAGGGTTTCCGTGGGAATCACCTGCATGCTTGCCCTTCATTCTAATGTAACATGAGCAGTGCAAACCCCGAATCCTAACTAGTTGATCTTTATTAACTTCTCACTGTGAAACTATGCTGTAAACTATTCCTCTCTCTGAAAAGGCTTTAAATCATAGAATATCAGGAGAATATTGTATATTGTGTTATGAGAAATCAGTTTGGTAAAACTTACCTAAAAACCTGGGAAAAGAAAATGTTAGTAGTATTCAATGACTTGGAAAGTTTTAACAGTAAATTTAGAAATCCTTCTTTCTAGAATTTTCGCACTGATGATATCTTGCCTTCTTCATATTATGTGGTGTTGGTGTTACCTGAGCATTAGAGTCTCCTGTTCATGGCGCTCCTGCTCCTGAGCACCGTTCACACACCATGCAGCTCACAGTCTTACTGGCCTAGTCAGACTAATAACACTGTGTCACCTCAGTGGATGTGTTTGTTTCCTGGCCGTATGGGAGGAGCCTAGCGTCACACAGTAGGCGAATGCTCCACTGCTGGCTGTCTACCACGCCTCATGGTACAGTTTTAATTTCCAGTGTGTGTAAGGAAAATTGTGAAAATGGAACACAGTATAAAAAGGGATTTTTCTAACACAGGAATTGTCTTGTGACAGAACTGTAACTTGTCCTATTTACACATTTTTTAGGGCAGAAGTAAATTCTGCTTACAAACTGGTAGAATGAAGAGTTGCACGTATGGTGACAATCTGAGCATAGTGATGACAGCAGACTGGTTTAACTAGAGACTCATTAGAATGTGTGCACTAGTATCACATCCGCTCTCATTCGCCCATATCCAGTGCTTCAGAATTACTGAACAAAAGCCTGAGCTCTGAGAAGATTGCTGTAGTTGCAGGTCTGGTTTGAGAGACCTGTGCCCTAGTTACCTGGCTGTATACAATCTCTCACTGTGCCTGGCAACCCTCTGGCACTCTTAACCTTTCTGCTAGCTTTGGGAATTGGGGGTGAGCGTGTGTCTCCTGAATTCCCTTTCACCTCACTTAGTGCCCTGATGTTAGCTCTGAGTTAACCTCCACTTTCCCCTTTCTCTCTGAGTTAACCTCCACTTTCCCTTTCTCTCTGGGTTAACCTCCACTTTCCCTTTCTCTCTGGGTTAACCTCCACTTTCCCTTTCTCTCTGGGTTAACCTCCACTTTCCCTTTCTCTCTGGGTTAACCTCCACTTTCCCTTTCTCTCTGGGTTAACCTCCACTTTCCCTTTCTCTCTGGGTTAACCTCCACTTTCCCTTTCTCTCTGGGTTAACCTCCACTTTCCCTTTCTCTCTGGGTTAACCTCCACTTTCCCTTTCTCTTTGGCAGGCACCATAGAAGAGTGTTAGTGGAATGGCTGAAAGATCCTTCTCAAGAGCTTGAGTTTATTGCAGATATTCTTAATCAGGATGCAAAGAATTACCATGCCTGGCAGCATCGACAGTGGGTCATTCAGGTATCGCCTTTCTTAAAGTCTGAGTCTAAACCTACAGATGATGATGTACACGTGACTAAAATCCTGTGAAGATGCTTGAAACCTGACCTCCTTCATGAGGTTACCTTTTATAATCTCTTTGGATATGATGTGAATAATTTTATGTTAAAGAAAAGTAATAGCCGGGCAGTGGTGGCACACACCTTTAATCCCAGCACTTGGGAGGCAGAGGCAGGCGGATCTCTGAGTTCAAGGCCAGCCTGGTCTACAGAGTGAGTTCCAGGACAGCCAGGGCTATACAGAGAAACTCTGTCTCGGAAAAAAAAAAGAAAGAAAGAAAGAAAGAAAGAAACAAAGAAACAAAGAAAGAAAGAAAGAAAGGAAAAGAAAAGTAATAGTAAATTTTTAAGAACTTTTAGATTAAATTTACATCATATCTCTTTTTTGAGACAGATTCTTATTGTGTATAGCCCAGGCTGGCTTTCAACTCAGAGATCTGCCTGCCTCTGCTTCCTGAGTCCTGGGATTGGAAGCATGTGTCCCTACACCATCACAGTTAAAAAATGTTATTTAAAAATGTAAATGTCTTCATATTTAACTAAAGGAGAATACATTTTCTGAAGTTGTTCAGTAGTTGTATTCTTTTTTAGTTTAAAAGGTTGTTTTGGGGAAACAACTTCATGTTGACCAAGTTTGCCTTCTATGTAGCTCAGTGTGATCTTGACTTTCTGACCTTCCGGCCTTGGCTTCCCAAGTGCTGAGACTCCAGGTTTGCACCATTACTCTCCTGTTTTTTGTGATGTGGGGATTATACCCAGTGCTCTGTGCATATGAGGCAGTCTATCTGCTAAGCTACACCCCAGACCCTACATTTTTTATTTTTATTGGAAACTGTAATCAGGTGTCCATGGTATTTTTTTACTGCTAATCTTAACACTCAGGAGGCAGACACACAGGCAGATCTCTGCGTTTGAGGCCAGGCTGGTCTACATAGCAAATTCCTGGCCAGACAGGGTGATATAGTGTGACTGTCAACAACAAAAACAAACAGAAAGTTGTAATAACATAAAACTATGTGTCGCCCATGTCTGTGTACTAACACAGCAACTTAAATACAGTGTCTTTGAAAAACTACCTCACGCAGTATGTTTTTTACTGAATTGTCAGAGGTTCTAAATGACGAAGGATTTCAAAAGACCCTTCAGTTATATTGTAGCTTTTCAGTTCCTGAAACTAAAGTCCTAAAGTTTCTGCTAGTCTCAATGTGCATGGTTTCATGTCTTCAACCCAATCTTTAGAAGGTAAGAATGTTTCCAACTACAATAAGAGACAAGTGATTTCTGAAAACTGAAGAAAATCTATACACTTTATATGTTTGATAAAATCAAAGGGATAATATATCCCCTCAGGTGTTGTGATACATGCCTGTAATCCCAGCACATGGGAGTAGGGACAGGAAGTTAAGAATTCAAGGCCAGACTGAGTTACACCAGACCCTGTCTCACACAAGAAATGGGAAAAGAAAAAAGGAAAAGAAAGAATGTCTTCAGTTTAAAAGTGATACATACATATCCTTCAAATCCTGTAAAAGGGGCTAGAGAGATGGCTCAGGAGAACACTTGCAGAGGACCTGAGATTGATTCCCAGCTGTATCTCCAGTCTCAGGGGATCTTGTACCCTCTTCTGGTCAACATGCACAGGGTACACAGACATGCATGCATGCAAAACATTCATACACATGAGATTAAAAATGAAGGGAAAATACTTAAACAGATTATGTAAGTCAGCATTTCTTAGTGGTATGTGGGGATGGTTGACAGCATTCGGGAGTGCTTGCTGTGTGGCCACATGAACAGTGCTCACTCTCCATTGTTCATCAGCACAGAGCTTTTCACCAAAATGTTCTCTTAGTTTATTATTTTTACCATGACTTTTAAAATCAGGGACCAGCTTAGAAATTTTTAATCTTGCTAGTGTCAAATAAGGAAAAAATGTATATATTCACTTTGCCAAAATGCCCTAACCATAAAGTAAAACTTGACGTTTAAATACAAATGTTTGTATTTTTCTATGTTTGTTTCAAAGTAATTTTATCACGCACTTGCTTTTTAAAATTTACTTATTTTTGTTTTTTTGTTTTTGTTTTCGAGACAGGGTTTCTCTGTATAGCCCTGGTTGTCCTGGAACTCACTCTGTAGACCAGGCTGACCTCGAACTCAGAAATCCGCCTGCCTCTGCCTCCCGAGTGTTGGGATTAAAGGCTTGTGCCATCACTGCCCGGCTACAAGGTTTCAATATGTAGCCCAGGGCATCCCTGAACTCTTGATCCTCCTGTGTCAGCCTCTGAGTGCTGGGGTACCTGATATGTGCTGCCACTCCTGCCTATATCTACCCTTATGATGCTGCTCTAAATCTAATGTTACATATTGATACCAAATTACATTAACCTGTATGCTCGCAAAGTTATTCAGTCTTTTACCAGTGAATTTGGTTGTTGGTTTTTGTTTCTTTCCCTTCTAAATTTCCTTAGACTTCTGTTTGTTTAGTTTGTATCTTTGTGGGATCTATGCTCAGTTTCTCTCTCCCTCTCTCCTCCCCTCTCCCCCCCTC
>NW_022196905.1:167450337-167473057 GCF_008632895.1 Mastomys coucha | reverse complement strand
TGACAATGTCTTATGTAACCCAGTTTGGCTTTGAGCATATGTAGTGGAGGGTGCCCTTGAATTTCTCATCCTTCTCCATCTGCTCCGGTATGCTGGGATCACTGGCTACTCGTCACCAGGATAACCCCTTCTCTTCAGTTCTACCTTCTTAGTTTGCTGACATTTTGCTTGTTTGTTTGTTTTATAAATAATAGAGCATTTATAACTGAATTTTTTTTTTTTTTTTTTTTTTTTTTTTTTTTAGGAATTTCAGCTTTGGGATAATGAGCTGCAGTATGTAGACCAGCTTCTCAAAGAAGATGTGAGAAATAACTCTGTGTGGAACCAAAGACACTTCGTCATTTCTAATACCACTGGCTACAGTGATCGTGCTGTGTTAGAGAGAGAAGTCCAGTTAGTATCCTGCATTGTTCATTCCTTCATTAAAAATTTGCACACCTGTCTTGTTTCGGGCACTCAGATGCTGCAAAATCAACACTTTTCCAGGACCTTCAAACCTTTTCCAGGCTGTACAAACTCAAATGAGACAGATATGGGAAAAATACATCAAGGATGAATTTGCATGTAATACATACGGTACATCTGTGAGTTGCAGGCTCTTACATTTCTTAATGTATTGTTGACTCTAGAGGTTGTGAAGAAATTGATTTCATGATGCCAGGAAGCTTTATTTTGGATCTATTCTCACTGAATTCTGTTGCAGCTTAGATAATAGTTCCCAAATGCTAAGTTATTCTTGTGAGGATTGTGGCTAGACAAGTGACTGACTGTAGGTACTGAGTGACACTCCTAGCTTTAAACAGAGGTGACTCTAGACAGGTGACTGACTGTAGGTACTGAGTGACACTCCTAGCTTTAAATAGAGGTGACTCTAGACATTGCCAGCTGCATCTGAAGTGACACAATCACACACACATAAGCACACACACGCACACACATGCGCACACACACAGACAGGTGTTGCTGTATGTAAAACTGTAAGAACTCAGAGCCAACTCTCCTCAACCCCTTTTCAGTACAGAGTCTTGCTCTGTAGCCCAGGCTGGGCTAGAACTTGAGAGCTTTCTACTTGAGTGCTAGGATTCTGGGCAAGCACCGCCATGCACAAGGGGCTGTTCATGACCTAACATAAACAGAGGGCTTCAGAGGAGGAAGTTCAGACTGCCATAGGAGCACCATTGCTTTTTTTCTCGTTGGGTGAATCTGTGGAATCCTTTAGAGCTATCATGCCATGGACCAACCCAACTTGTAATGAATGGATTTTAAATATTTAATATTTCTTATTTTCTGTGTCTTCATTGGGTTAGTTTTTAAAAGAACTAAAATACTGAATATAAAGCATTTGGAAAGATTAAATTGGTCTCCCTTTAGGGGGAAATCAGTGGCCTTCTGCTATTAAAGAGAAATGAGCAAGATTCTGAGTGTGTCAGAATTAAGGCAGATTTTTTTCTTTTTCTTGTTTTTTTCTTGTTTTGGTTTGGTTTGGTTTGGTTTTTTGTTTTTCTAGACAGGATTTCTCTGCATAGCCCTGGCTGTCCTGGAACTCACTTTTCAGACCAAGCTGGCCTTGAACTCAGAAATCCGCCTGCCTCTGCCTCCCAAGTGCTGAGATTAAAGGCTTGCGCCATCACCAAAGGCATATTTCTTAAAGATGGCAAAAATAATATTAAAAATTATCAATAGATGTATTTATCTAGAATTCATGGTATGTTAATTAGAATTTTAACCCTTAAGAATATAGGTAAATATGTAGATCTGATTATAGTTTTCCTATGCTTTTCTCCTTCTTATTATAGAAGCTATAGAGTATGTTTATGGGAGAAACTGTGTTAAGTTTAAAGACAGAACTTCCGTTTCTTGAGCTGGAGGTGTGGTTTAGTTGGCGAAGCACTTGCCTGGTGTGTACAGAGCTGTGGATGTGTGGATGTGATCCCCAGCACATGGTGAAACCTAGTGTGGTGTGTGCACACCTGTGTTCTTGGCACTTAGTGATCTAGGCAGGAACATCGGAAGGCAAGGTCATCCTTTGCTATATTACAAGGTCCAGGCCAACCTAGGCTATTTGGGATCCTTACTCAGGAGGGAGGGAGGGAGGGAGGGAAGAAAATTGTCAAAAGATTTCTAATTCTCTCTAGAATAAACTACAATTATGTATAGCCTTGCAAGCTTCATAAGTACATTTGCAGACATTTATGCACAACATTTTCTGTATATGCACAGGGGGATTTGTTTATAAGACAAAGTTACATGTGTCACACATTAGCTTAGAACACAATACATGGACTGATATCACTTTCTAGTGTTCCTGCCTCCGCCTTTCAGTGCTGGAATGACAGAAGGCTTGGGCTACAACTATGAGTTTTTGTTTGCTTGTTTTTTATTTAATAGATCGTCGCTATGGTTCTCTGCAAGTCTAGTCTGCTGCTGTAGGAAGTACACTTTTCCTGAATTACTTGGGACCAGTCTTGCTTGAGATTTTGGAGTATTGGCATTGCATTATAATTGATTAGTAACCTAATAATAGTCTTATATACTCATGACCAGTTTTATTTTTTATCCTTCACGTAATTTCCATAACATTTCTCTTTCTCTTTTTTTTTCTTTTTTTGAGACTGAGTCTCATTGTGTAGCGATGGCTAGCCTGGAACATACTTTGTAGTCAAGGCTGGCATCGAACTCACAAAGACTCACCTGCCTCTGCCTCTGCCTCCCCAGTGCTGGAATTAAAAGTGTACACCATCACCCAGTTCCATGCCATTTCTTAGAGCTTCTAAAGTGATGTCAGTTACTGAGACTTTCTTAGTTGACCTTTGACCCAGCACCCCAGGTTGCTGTGTGAATACATGACAAGTCTCCTTGCTTTTACCTAACCTCCTCTTCAGAAGGAAAAATAATCCAATTTTTTTTCTTTCAAAAACATATGTAGTTTTGAGGACCTGATCCAAAGTGAAGTCTTTTAAGACTGACTTTGTGTGTGCATGTGCATGCACGTGCTACGTGTGTACAGGTGTCTACAGAGACCAGTGACTTCAGATGGCCCGAGGCTGGGAAGACAGGGCTAGCAGATGATTGTGAGCGGCTGGACATGGGTGGTGGGACCAGATCCACATCTTCAGGAAGAGTAGAAAGCGCTCTTTCTTAACTACCAGGCCATCTCAAGCCTTCTGTATGTCTATAAGAAAAATGCCAAATATTTATTCTGTGTGTCTGAGTGTTTTGTCTGCAATTATGCCTTTGTTTCTCCTGCGTGCAGCACTTGGAAGTGGATGCAAGAGATGGTTGGATGCCCTGGGACGAGTTACAGATGGTTGGGATCTGCTGTATGCGTGCAGGGAATTTGCAAGAGCCAGTGCTTTCAACTGCTGAGCCATCTCAACAGTGCCATTTCTTAGTGGAAAGCAGGGAGTTGAGACAAGTTGACAACTGCACAGTTAAGGGCTCTCCTCTCTAGGTTGGTGCTCCAGTGTACCAGGACCCATTGGCAGGCAGAAGTGAATGCTGGTGTCAGGTTCCACCCAGTGTTGCTAAAGCTGTATTGACTTGATCTGTTCATTTTAAATCATATATATTTTCTTGTAGGTATACTCTGGAAATGATCAAGTTAGTGCCACATAATGAGAGTGCATGGAACTACTTGAAAGGGTAAGACATGGCTTTCACTCGATTGTCAGGAGAGAAGCAGCAGCCGGCTGCTAGCAGCATTGTGCAGTGCGCTCCATAAGCGGCTTCTAAAGGACGGTGAGGGAGTGTCTGCTGGTACAGCTGATAGTAAAGCAGAGTGTGGTTATGATAATCGCCAGGTATCGTGTCCCCCTTCTTTCCCCTTTACCCCCAGGAACACATCAGCCCCTTTTCAGAACAGTACAAAGGAAATGACAATGCATGTTACCAGTATTTATAACTCCTATAGGGATTTGCCTCTAGTCTTTGTTTCAAAGAATGGAACACATCATTCATGTAGGCTCAGTATAACCGGGCAGCATAAACTTGACAAACAAGTCACTCAGATATGTGGCCAACCTTTCTACTGTTGCTTCCAGTGACAAGTCTTACTCTTAAAAAGGTTTCTGAGGCCTGACCCAGAGAGCATACCCTGAGGCCCAGTCACACTTGGAGATGCACCATGACCTATAATCCCCTAAACAGTTGAAGGTGTGAACCACCTTAAAGAGAAGGAGGGACATCTCTCTTGCTCTTCTTTTTTAAGGAGAGTTCTTTTCTGCTTCAATAGTATATGTCATGTAGCTCGAGTTATCAATGATGGTTTTACAACTTTCCTAGGTGGATCTCAGTTATATCAGGTTGCTCTCAGACTATGATGCTGACGGTGACTGGAACTTCTTATTCTCTCCCTCCACTTTCCAGATGCTGAGATCACAGATGTGCATCACCAATACCTGGGTTGTGCACTGCTGGGCGTTGAACCCATTGCCTTGTGCATGCTAAGCAAGCACTCTGCCAACTGAGCCACATCCCCAGTCCAATTTCATTGTATTTTAAGTTTATTTTACTGAACTTTAACATCCATCAATAAGGCCCACACAGTTTAAAATAAGTTCTTTTTACTTTCTCCTGATCTTTCTCCCATTGTGTGTGCTCTCTCAGAATGGAGTTTTGTTTTATTTTGTTTTAGGATTTTGCAGGATCGTGGTCTTTCCAGATACCCTAATCTATTAAATCAGCTGCTTGATTTACAACCAAGTCACAGTTCCCCCTACCTGATTGCCTTTCTTGTGGATATCTATGAAGACATGCTAGAAAACCAGTGTGACAACAAGGAGGACATTCTTAATAAAGCACTAGAGGTGAGGTCATGGGCAGCAGGGTCCTCTCATTGCCTTGCCCACTGCCACTGCTATTGCGCCACATCTCACGGGGTTTCTCAAGGCTCTTTCTAGTCTGGGGCAGCACTGTCAGTGTGTAACTGCTGTACGGTATCTCATTTGTGCATGACCCACATTAAATTGATATATGCCCTTGAGAGTGAATTAAACATTAATACATTTTTATTTTTCATTTTTAGTTATGTGAGATCCTAGCTAAAGAAAAGGACACTATAAGAAAGGAATATTGGAGATATATTGGACGGTCCCTTCAGAGTAAACACAGCAGAGAAAGTGACATACCTGCGAGTGTATAGCACCGAAAGAGTCTGGAAGAAGTGGACGATGCTTTCTAAGGCCTCTTATGCAGGAGTGTAGAGTGGTTAGAGTGGTCATCTCTTGCCTGTTCGCTAAAACTGTCCAGGTGCTGCTTTTAACAAGAACTAAGTATGACTCCTGTGTGCCGATGCTGTTCAGTCTAGCTCTAAGAGTCAATTTTCTAAAGCAAAGTCATTGGAGGGGAGGGTTAAGAAAATTTCCCATAAAGGAACTACTGCTTTTGTAGTCTTCCCAACATTTAATCCAATCCTGTAGAATCAGCTCCTCCTGAAAGATGTGTATGCAAGGCTGTGTGCTGGGAGTGACAAAAGGTAACTGTGTTATTGATTTGCAGTAGCCCAAATCCCGGTGCATTACACAGGGACCGCGCCTGTTGATTAGAGCTGCTGTGCACGCTCACAGGGGCTTGCTATCACTGTAACCAACTAATGCCCAAAGAAAGGTTTTATAATAAAGTCACATTATCTATAAACAATACCAGAGTGTTTGGTGTTTAACGGTATATAAGGGACAAACAAGGAGCCCAGTGCTTGGGAGGCTGAGACAGGAGGTTTGCTGCAAGTTTGAGGCCAGTCCGGACTACATAGAGAGGTTCAGAATACAGAGGGTGGCCTTTGAGAAAAAAAAATTTTGTCAAAAACTGAGAAAGAAAATATTACTATACATTTTGTGATTATGGGAGGGAAATAATGAATTTATTAAAAGTGGAAATTGGTTCTGTTTTTCCTGTCAGCAACAAAATGTACTCAAGATCATTTAAACTGGATTTAATTAGCACAGCTAGCACAGTCATTGCCTCATCTTCTGAAGTCTACCTCACATCCATGCTATGCAATAGCAACAAGTTGCTGCCGCCTGAACCAGAGCTGTGAAACTGCAGCGTGGAGTTAGAACGCCTGGTTCCAGGTGCCAGGGACTGCAGTGAGGACTTAGATACCAGCTCCAGGTCGCCACCTTCTACGGAAGCACACCTGCAAAGTGCTGACCAACCAGAGGCTCTGAAATGTAGTCCCTTGATTTCTGGCCTCTGCCAAGTCACTTGAGGCTAGAGTGGAGGTAGAAAGGAGTCCGAGTGCCTCAGCCTAGTGTGTTGGCTCCAGCAGCCCATGAAAGACTTCTCAGCGTTAGAACCCACACTGCAGCTGCGAGAACCACTGTGGAGAGCCGAAGGAGCCTCTTCACATAAACTTGGGAAATAACTTTTAGCAGAGAAAATACATTTAAGTCCTTTTTAACATTTTATTTTTGTTTTGCATCTTATGTTAGTGTTTGTCACTTGTAGATCTCCCAAATATCTAGTTCTGTATTTGAAAATAGCATAAAAAAATTTTTTAGCGTTGTAGCAGAAACAGCAAAACGTAGCACAGTGGTCAGTTGCAGTGACGCACGCCTCTAATACCAGCATTTAGGAGGCAGAGTCAGGCGTATCTTTGTGAATTCAAGACTAGCCTGGTCTACATTTTGGAGTCCAGGTCATCCAGGCCACACAGAAATACTTTGTCTCAAAAAAACAAAACCAAGCCAGACTAAGAACATTTATCTTCAGAAGTTACTGTCAGTGACTTAACCTTGTTTTTAGGGCTGCAGACTCAGCAAAGCTGTTAGGGACTAAAGCATAACAGGCCCAGCATAGCAGCGCAGGGCTATGATCCCTGCACGCAGAGGTTTACAAGTTCAGTGACAGCCTAGGCAACCAAGGGAGATTCGGCCTTGACAAAAACAAGCAGGCATGAAGACAAGTATTGTAATTCCCGAGCTCCAGATACGGGATAGGCATTCCCTGCCTCACAGAGATGCTTCTGTTAGTCCGGCCTCACAGTCGGCTCCATGCCCTCCGCTCTGCCATCACTTCTGTGTTTGTCTCTCAGATCCTCCCTAAAGGCTGAGCCATTTCAGCCCCTTTGAGATACTTTGTACTCTAACGTTTGTTTCTAGAGTTTGATATGTACATCATTCAGCGTTATTTTGAACATGAACAGAACCCTCATCGTTAGCTTAGTTCTGGAAATGTCTGGTGCTGATTGGAATCGGGTCCATCAGCCTCCGAGTGCTGAGATTAAAGGCAAATGCCAGCACACCCTGCACACCGAACCTTTGGTGTTCATGGAGAACCCATGTCACTTCTGGCCGGAGACCCAAATTCTAGTTTGACGGTCAAGAAACTGCCCGGCAGTCACTGCGGAAATGCACAGTGCGGAGAAGTAGGGATCGAGTGTTCAACCCTATGTGAGGTATCGGTCGTACCCTCAAGCACCCTCGCTGAGGAAGAGGAGGCAGGTCGGTCGGGGAGGAGCGAGTGCCATGGGGTGCCCACTGTGGACGGCCACAGCTATCGCTCTCGCCTCGAGCCAGCTGGAACTCCAGCTTAACCTGGGGAAGGGCTTTCTCCACTTCCCCTCCCCGAAGAAAGACTGCCAGTTGATCACTGTTTTGTGGGGAGAATCCCTTCTGAGGGTGAAGCCATTGGTAGGTTTCCTGGCTGGACCCATACCCATGCATATAGGGAGGAGGCCTGGTGGGAGCACCAACGGGGGGGGGGCGCTGTTGGGAAGAGGGTGGAGAAGGGAAATGGGGGAAGAACTGATCTTAATTCATTCTCTAAGAATAAGAAAAAATAATTTAAAAATACACACAAGAATCTGCCTATGTCCACAAGTGTGCTACAGCAATGGAGCAGGGGGGTGGGGAGTGGAGAGGAGCTGGTTTGGGTTTCTTCAGAGTCAGTTTCCACTGGGTAGGAAGGTTCTACTGTGCTTTGGTCCTGCAGCTTTTGGCTGGCAGTCACATTTGCTGGCGGCTGGGGATGAATAAAAAAAAGGCAGGCTGGAGCAGTGGTGGCGCACGCCTTCTGGAATCCAACCCAGTACCACAACATTAAAACTGTTTTTAAAGCATAGGATTGTTTCCCACCCTTAACCATTGTCTTCGTCACTTTCATTTTACAATAAAATACTCGGCAAAAGCAACTTATTATTTGGTTTCATTATGCCAGTGGCAAACAGGCTATCATTTCAACCAGCAGGCAAGGATTCGATGGCTGCCCAGTTCGGAGACTGACACCCATACTCAGGAAGCAGAGAGTGAACAGGAGGTGAGGCCTGTCAAAGAATCACATCCTCTGCTGTACCATAGTGACTAAACTTCTAGATCATCCATGAATGGTTCTTGGCATGCAGTGTTTGCTCATCTGCATTTATCATATGAGTGAATGAGATTACCTCAGCTCCTTACACTTTACAATATTCCAACTAGTAGCACCAGGGGAAGTTGAAAAAAAAGCATCACATCCTCTTACAAAGCTCCACCTCCAGGACAGCCTCCCCGCAGAGGACCACTGAAGCCTGTGAACCTATGGGCGGTGTTAAACATTAAAAGCATGACATCCGCGTGTCACGAATAGCTCTTCATGTCAGTACGGATCATTACAGCATAACTTAATGTCACATTTATTTTGGTGTGTGTGTGTGTGTGTGTGTGTCCATGCATGTGCATTTAGAGATCTAAGGACCACATGGTGAGAATCCTTTCTCACCTCTCTATGTGGGTCCTAGGGATTGAACTTAGACGGTCAGGCTTGGTGGCAAGCACCCTGACCCGCTGGCCATCTCTCAGGTCCCCTATAGCATCATTTCTTATTATAGCAAACTATATATAATGTACCTCATGAATTTAATCATTTTGTAAAAGGTTGTTTGGGATTTTATTTTATGTGCATTGGTGTTTTTGCATGCTTATATGTCTGAGTACCACGTGTGTGTCGTGCCTTCAAAGGGCAAAGGCAGAGGAGGTCTAATCCTCTAGAACTGAGTTACAGGTGGCTGTGAGCTACCAAGTGGGTGACTGGAACCCAGGTCCTCTGCAAGAGCAACCAAGGCTCTCACCTACTGAGGCGTCTCTCCAGCCTCTATTTTAGTCATTTTTAAGTGCATACTTCAGTGTCCTCCAATATATTCACATTATTTTACAACCATCATCACCAGAAGTCTTAAAGCTTCTCAAACTGAAACTATTCATTAAACTGTTCTTAATGTATATATATAATTTATTTCTGAAATTCTGGCTGTTATATATCCAGGTATATTTTCTACTATAAATATCCCTGGTGCTGGAGAGAGATGGCTCCACAGTACCTGAGTTTAGTTCATATAGCATGCGTATCAGGGGGGACCACAATTACCAGCAAGTCAATCACTCCTGGCCTTTGAGTTCTCTGGCACCCACACATGCACACACACACACACACACAAACACACATGCGCTTATGCACGTACACACGCATTCATCAGTCTGAGAAGCAAAAGTTACTTATAGGGGTTCTTTTGGGGACGTTGTACGTTGTCTTTGCTCCACTCCTCTGCCGCATCCTAGGTCAAGGTCCCAGGTCCTTTAGCATGCTTAGAGTTAACACTCGTTATTTGAATAATAAACACAGATAGGTTTTGTTTTGTTTTGTTTTGTTTTAACCCGCAGCACGCTAGGCTGTCTTCCAGATTTTCAAATCTGGAAAGTAGGTCAGTTTAGAAGTAGATGATATGTATATTTTAAACAACAAACTAGGTGGCGTTACGTGTGATTTTCCGTTTCCCAACCTTACCCCCTCATTTCACGTCCAGTACTAATACTAGTGTGACACATTGAGACAGACTTTCCAGCCTTCTCATCACTTGAGGTTTGGACCTGAAATCTGTGAAGTGCAGCTTTGCGTCTCAGGTCGAAGCTCCGAAGTCACCCTTACCCATAGTTTTCCCAACCAGAGGCATCATCAGTCCACTGAGCCTCGGTCTGCGGATTGCTCGTGCTGCTTTTCTCAAGATCACTCTTGGGCAGCCTCCGCTTTGCAGAGAGTGTAGAACTGTAAATCCTGAAGCGACCTTCCGAGGTCCCGAGCCCCAGGCCCACCTTGCTGCTGCTTCCTGCCATTCACCAGTTTGTCTAGAGGAAGCCAGAGTGAGCTTGGGTGAGCGTGCCTACGCCGGCGCGGGCGTCCAGTGTGGGGCAGGAGGCGGCCACCGGGGGGCAGCCTCACGCTCGTCCCCACCGCTTCCGGCCGCGCAGGCGTCCTGGGATGCGAGCCGGAGTCGGTGGTCGCCAGGTAAGCTCCGGGGCGTGGTGAAGCCCGGCAAGGTTCTGCGGGGCCTTTCCGAGCCTGACACCCCCACCCCCCGACACCTCGGACCCAACCCCAAAATGGCCTCTCATGGGGCTTGTGAGAGCTAGGCTTGGAACTGGGGCTGACCCCTCGGGTGCTTACCGTGCACCCCTCCTCCGGGTGCTCGCCATGCACTCCCCTTGGATGCTCACCGTGCCCCCCTCCCCGGATGCATACCGTGCACACCCCCTCCAGGGGCTTACCCTGCACTCCTCTCCTCCCGGTATCCATGGTATCCCAGTACCCTACACGGGGCACTGCTACCGAACTGTGTGAGCGGAGACTGTCCGCCATGCTCTCGGTTTCTCTCCCTCTCCCTCCCACTTCTCTCCCCCCTTCTGGGTTAAAAACCAATTTTAGACGTTTAGTAAATTTGATGCCACCACCCTTTCGCCTGTCCAAACTAAATAACATCCAGACTACTTAAATAGTTATCGGGAAGTGAGACTTGGTCTGAACTGTATCGGTGACACCAGCGCCTTCCCGAATTGTGTAAAATAGTCTGCAGATTGGCAGTGCGTTTAGTTGCCTTATTTTCCCAGTCCAACCTAAGCAGTGACATACAGCTGCGGGTCCTTTTTCACCGTTATCAAATAGCCTTGATGTTTAAACCGTTCCTACTCAGCCGACCACACAGACTCCCTTAAGCTCTGGCTGCCTGGGCAGTCCACAGGAAACAGGTGTGTGTTCATCGATCGCCAAGTAATGAGGAATCAACAGAGACCTGATAATATGGATTCTAAGGCTGGAGAGATGGCTAGTGGCTAAGAGCACTTGTTGCAAGAGGACCTGGGTTCAATTCCCTAATGGCTTCTTCACCACTGCTCGTAATTTCAGTTCGAGGGAATAAATCCGGCACTTTATTCTGACCTCCCTCAGCACCAGGCACACAGCACAAATTGTACAGTGTCCATGCAAGCAAACACTCATGAGTATAAAATAAGGGGAAGGGCTTATGTGGGCTCAGCCATGGGATTCTTTGCTTATGGCCTGTGGTCATTATGCACGTCACGGTGAGAGAGAGTGGTAGAAGGGAAAATTGAAGGAGGGAAGACAGTGATGGGGGGAGGTCATCTTACTATCTGGCATCTGGCATCAGAGATACAGGCTGAGGTCCCTGTCACTCCTTCCAGGTCACCTGTTACTGACAAGGCTTCCTTGTAGCAGGCTCTGCCTCCTCAGGTTCAGCTGCTGTCCGGTAGTGCCAACCGCTGGAGACCAAGTCTTCAATGAATGGGCCTTTGGAGGGTACTCGCCCAGACCACGGGGGACTGAACGTGCATATATGGGGCCGGAGAGTGAATAGTGTGGGTGAGAATTTATAACAACAGCTTCTGTGCACTGCCACAAATCCCTTGCAAAACCCTGGAAAGGGGCTGACAATCTTACATTCAAAAGTGTGTGCTGTGTGTCTGTTTCACACGTGTGTCATGGCGCACATGTGGAGGCCAGAGTGCAACATGGGTGTTGCTCTTGGCCTCCTGCCTTGTTTGAGACGGGGTCACTTTGTGGTGTCCCACCATGTGTCTGGCTAGCTGGCCCAGCAGCTTCTTGGCTATTCTGTCTCCACCGCCGGTGGGATTACAGGCATATCTGGCTTCTTTTGGATTCTGGGGTCATCACTACCCACTGAGCCATCTGCTCAGTCTGTCTTGAGTTTTCTCGGGGAACGTCCTTTCCTTCCTAAAACTGTAGGAGCTCTAGGCTCTGTGGTGCTTGCATTCACCCAGTGGCACCCCGTAAGATGAGGAGAGGTTGGAGTGAGATTTGACACTGGGAAGATGTAACTATGGTGTTGGTGTAGTGAGAGGCGTTACAGGGCAGGTCCCAAAGAGAACTGAAGAAGAGACGTCATGGGCGTGAGTAAACCCGAGGAAGACGGGGTAGGGTGCGGGGGGCGGGGGGAGCATGCCAGAGACCATAAAGACAGAAAAGTGCAGCGTGACTGCTAGTCAGTGCATTCTTTTCAGGTCCCTGCTGTGTGAGGCACTGCAGACAGTGGGAAACCAGACAGAACAGGAGAACAGGAGACAAACATCAAGGAGCACGTAATCTAGAGGGGAAGGGGCCTACACAGGTCTTACAGGGTTTCTTTGAGCACCTAGGAGTAGATGGGGGCTGGAGTGTGGCACATAGCAGGCGTGCGTGCGTGCGTGCGTGCGTGCGTGCGTGCATGCGTGCGTGTGTGCGTGCCTGCCTCCCTGCCTGCCTGCCTGCCTGCCTGCCTGCCTGCCTGCCTGCCTGCCTGCCTCTGGAGAGGTGAACCAAGACTGGACTGGAGTTTACATTCCCGCTGGTCTCCAGGGCATTGCATCTTAGCATATGCTGAGCACAGGCTAGACGACTGTCTACATCCCTAGCCACTCAGGATTCATCCAAGAGTTTAGACTTGTTCCTCAGGGCACTGTGGGACTATTAAGTGCTTGCATTCCCCGGGCAGGAGGGTGCGAGGGTGGAATTAAATCTGTGGTTTGGAAGGATCAGGCTCTGTGTCCAAGACTGTTGCTGTTACACATACACATAAAGAAATATGTCCAAATTGTGTTTCACACCAGGGTAGTTGTGAATGTTTATAATTCTAGCACATGGGCGACATAGGAGGCAAGACGATTATATTGTTGGTCTGTCTATACAATGAGACTGGGGTGGGAGGAATTATTTCACTAATGGTGCAAGAGTCAGTTGCAACTAATGAAGTAGAATAGATGCATCTCTAAAATACAGTGTGGTGGGCTGACGATATGGGTCAATGGGGATAGGGGCTTGCTGCCAAACCCAATAACCTGAGTTCAACCCTCAGGACCCATATAGTAGAAGAAGAGAACCGATTCTTACAAGTTGTTTTCTGACCTCCACATGTATGCCTTAACAGGTGTCATCTTCCCATATTCAAATAAATTAAATTTAAGAAGTTAAAACAATAATAATGCTGTACTTTAAAAAACACAGTCTGAGCCAGGCAGTGGTGGCACACGCCTTTAATCCCAGCACTTGGGAGGCAGAGGCAGGCAGATTTCTGAGTTTAAGGCCAGCCTGGTCTACAGAGTGAGTTCCAGGACAGCCAGGGATACACAGAGAAACCCTGTCTTGGGGGAAAAAAAAGGAAAACAAAACAAAACATTAGTTGTAAAGTACACTGTTTACCGCTCTACTTGCCATTGTGGCAGAAACTGTTCCTGCATAGAGGCTGCTGAAGTCAGTGCACTCCGACACTCCAATCCACTACACCTGGGTGGAGCATGAGAACACATTGCAAGGCTGATTCTGTGTCTCTAGAAAACTGAGGTCACAAGTCTTGTTTTCTTGAGTTTTCTCACAAGCTCCCAGAATTCCCCTCGCACCACATCCTTGGACTGTTCGCCCACAGCCTACTTGCAGTCTCCCAGCAGCACAGGCAGTGCCTGAGAAGATGGGCACAGACTTGTGACCACGAGGAAACGCGAGGTCAACCGTGTCCACTAGGGGGCCTCATTGTAGCGTTCATCCAGATTGCTTAGAGCACTTTCAAAGTGGACTTTGTTTCTGATCAGTAGGCCTGAAGTGAGCAACTAGGAACCTACTGTTCATGCTCCCAAGTTCCCAGATCCACAACTGCAGAACACCAGAGAACAACCGTGAGGCTAATGACAGCTGGGGATGCGGAGGGCGTCAGAGGTGCTTTCAGGGGGATATGTAACATTTCATTTATTCCTTAGAGATCGAGCTGGGGTGTAGTGTAGCTCAGTGGGGGACCACATGCTGTGCAAGATTCTGGGATGGATCCCCAGTGTACCACCATATATATGTGTGTGTGTGTGTGTGTGCGTGCGTGTACACATATATATAATACCATATATATCACCATATATATATACACACATATATATGTATATACATATATATATATTTGAAAAATTGAAATATAGTCAGGACAAGTGTAGATTAACAAAAAACTAGATGGTCATAATTTTATTTATATTTTTCTCTTGAGGCATTTTGTTAAAGAAGAAAGATCCTGTCTGCTGCGTGGAGAATGGATTGGAACACAGAAAGACCATGCAGGAATCAGCTATAGAAGGCCGGGTAAGATGTGCTGGTGGCATGGATCAGGGTGAAGTGAGGGAACGGCATCTGTGAACAGGTTAGAAAGAGTCAGGCGATGCAGTAGGGCTTGGCTGATCCTGAGCTCAAGGGAGGGCGAACGCAGTCACTCTGATCTGTGCCATGAACGATGACTAGGTTCCGTCCACGTGAAAGTGTGAGAGCCCCAGGGGCAGGGTGTGCTGGGGTCGGGCAGTGGGCATCCAGACATACAGCCCACTGAGTGCTGGGAGAAAGATCTGGGCTGCAGTGGAAATGTAGGGATTGTGAGCATTTACAGAGCTACCAGAGACCCGGCATGAGGTGAGATGGCTTTGGTCTGCAAGACCCTCAAAGGAATCCTACCATCTGATGCCAGGTTTAGCCAGCTACAATCGACTACCTGGTTTTTATAGCCCTGAGCAAAGCAAGCATCTACCAGTGAGCTGTATCCTGGCCATCTTAGTAAATGATGGACAGGAGATATGTTGTGATTGCGTAAAAACTGGACGAAGTTCAGAATCTGTGCCCGTAAGTAAATGGTGTTAGAATAGAGCCGCAAAGGTTTGGCTTTGCACTCGGCTGCTCTTACACCCTGGCGATGGAGCTGAGTGGCAGACACGTGATCCAGGGCATCCTGTCCTCCTTTCTGCACCTCACAGCAGCGATGTGGTTGACACTTGGGTTTGACATTGACTCCTAAGCCTATTTAGCATTTGACACTTTGTAGGGAAAAAACAGTTACAACCCCTTGAGTTAAGGTCTAAGTTGAGGCACACCTGGTCCCTCTAAGGATTATGAAGGTGAGCTGGAGAGATGGCTTAGTGGATAGAGGTGCCTGGTGTGTGCGCCTGACACATCTTCAGAACCCACTTAAAGATGGAAGAGAGAGCCAGGCATTGGTGGCACATGCCTTTAATCCCAGCACTGGGAGGCAGAGGCAGGTGGAAGGCTCTCAGTTTGAGGCTAGCCTGGTCTACAGAGTGAGTTCCAGGACAGCCAGGGCTACATAGAGAAACCCTGTCTTGAAAAAAAAAAAAGATAGAAGAGAGAATCAGCTCCACAAAATTGTCCTCTAACCTCTACATGCATGCCGTGGCATGCACTCACCCATACCTACAGATCATACACATAAAGTTTTAAAATATATTAAATATATCTAAATATGTATTTATAAATACACTTATAAGTAAATATGTAAATATATTTAGAATATATATTGTGAAAGAGAAGTGGAAAGTACATGAGTGGACCCAGTTGTCACAGCTCTTGTCAGGTCTCTGAAGATGCCCTGAGGGTGCATCCTGGAGATTAAGATGGGTTGGGTCCCTGTGGAAAGATGAATAAACGACCTGAGTTACCTCCTGAAGCTAGCTGGGCAGACCCAAGTCTGTGGAGTGAACCGGCAAGATGGCCTCCAGGTGGGCTCTCTGACTGAAACCAAAGTGACTGCAGAGTCAGGGTCTCCTGAGTGTGCCCTGAAGACAGCAGGAATGAGCACCAGCATTTTGTTCTGTGCTCCAAGCGAAAGCCAGTGAGCTGTCAGTTCTAGCATTTCCTCATGTTGCTGTGCCGACTCCACCCACGTCCTCCCAGGCTTAGAAAGAGGAAGGAGAGATTCCTTATTCACTGATGTGAAATGTGCAAAGGAGTAGATCTGGGGGAGAAGACTTGAACTTGAGTTTGGGAGATAGAGTTGAGATACAATTTCATTTGTTTAGTTTTTGGTTTTGGGGGGGGGGGGGTTTGTTGTTGTTGTTGTTGTTGTTTGAGACATCGTTTCTCTGTGTAGCCCTGGCTGTCCTGGAACTCACTCTGTAGACCTGGCTGGCCTTGAACTCAGAGATCAGAGAGGCAGATCAGCCTCTGCCTCCCAAGTGTTGGGATTTAAAATGTGCGCCGCCTCCACCCAACCCCGCACCCCTTTTTAATTCTTCATCTATGGGTATTTTGCTTGCATGTGTATCAGTGTGCTGTGTGAGTACAGAATCTCCTGAGGCCAGAAGACACCATCAGACCTGCTGGGACTGGAGTCATAGAGGCTGTGAGCTGCCATGTGGGACCAAGCAGGTCACTGAGGGGCGCAGGCGTGTGGATGGCGACCCTGCTGGGAGAAAAAAGAGACTGCCGAAGGTATCCGTCACTATTGATGCGGGGTCCCCGTGGCCCCCAGCCTGAAAGTCAGCTTGGAACATCTGTCCAGCACTTCCAGGGACAAGCATTCTTTCCTTGAGGGTCCATCCCAGGCCCATCCCCACCCAGGCCCCTCCATCATGGCTCCTTCATCATGGGCTCCTCTGTCATGGCAGGATTCTTTAGGTCCCTACTTCCAGTGTCTCTTGAGTCATCTCTCCAGATCTTGTCACAGTGATTGTCACCCACAAGTTTGTCAACCGTGGAGTTTTTTGTTTTTGTTTTTTTTAAAGGTTTATTTATTATTATACATAAGTACACTGTAGCTGACTTCAGTCGCACCAGAAGAGGGTGTCAGATCTCATTACAGATGGTTGTGAGCCACAATGTGGTTGCTGGGATTTGAACTCAAGACCTTCAGAAGAGCAGTCAGTGTTCTTACCCGCTAAGCCATCTCGCCAGCCCAGCTTGTCAACTGTTATCCCAGATTATTTCCCAGGCCTCTGCAGAGGGAGATCTTTCCCACCCCCAGGGGCCTCTACCCTCCATCTTCCCCACCCCAAAGCTGCCTGGTGCACCTGCAGAAGAGCCACGTTTGCTTCTGTCTCTCGGGGCCAGGGAGCTCAGCTTCCCTAAGTGGGACCCTGCGTTCAATCCCGAGCCACAAAAAAAGAGAACCTAAGTATCTTGTTGTTGCTGGGTGGGGGTTCGAGACCAGGGTCTTGCACATGCTGGAAGCTCCCTGAGCTATATCACCAGCTTGTCCAGGGGCTTTTGGGTAACTTCCAAGGAGCAGCCTAACTTCTCAGCTAGCTTCAGGAGGCCCTTGTCCATTTTCTATCCCAGTCCTGCAAATACATATTTTGCTTATGTTTTACTAAACGTTCAGGCTATCAGCTTAGTGTGGCAGAGAAAGACCAGACCTAGCCTGGATGAAATTACGATTTAGGTTGTAATGAAGAATAACACTTATTAGAGCTGCTCACGTTTGCAGTCCTGCACACAAGCCCGCAAGTGACCCTAAAGCCGACAGAACCCACGAGTGGGTATGGCTGCCTCTGGCCTACTATGGCATCAGAGCACCTCCATGGGAATCGAAGTAGACAGTGCTGCTTGCTACTCGTTGTCTCCTGTTCTGTTGTAGAGACTGACATGGGACAGCAACATGGAACCAGGAATGGTCTCACCCACAGAGAGGTCCCCCGGGGCGTGGGGCTGCTGCTCGCCATGGCCCTTATGAATGTGGTCCTCTACCTCTGCCTCGATCAGCTTTTCATCTCCCCTGGACGATCCACGGAGGATTCCAGGCGCTGTCCTCCGGGATACTTCAGAATGGGACGGATGAGAAACTGCTCGCGCTGGTTGTCCTGTGAGGAGCTGAGGACAGAAGTCAGGCAGCTGAAGCGCGTTGGGGAAGGAGCCGTGAAGAGAGTGAGTATTCCTGTGTGCTGCTGGCAGCAGCAGCAGCAGCAGCAGCAGCAGCAGCAGCAGCAGCAGCAGCAGCAGCAGCAGCAGCAGCAGCAGCAGCAGCATCGCTGGAAGAGCTGTGTGGCACCTGTTGCCGTACCTGGGTGTCTCAGGAAAGATGGCTGGTGGCAAGACTTTGAGGCCAACCTGGGCAGCAAAGTGAAACACTGGCTTGAAAGCAAATAGGAAAGAGCTGTGAAGGCCCTGTGTGTCTGTTCTTGAGCCCAGTGCTCTCAGATCTGGAACTCTGGAAGGGCTAAACCACCTGGAGGAAGGGTGACAGATCATAAGAGAGACTACTAGAAATGATACTTATAGGAGAGGGCGGGGGATATAGTTCAGTTAGAAGATCGCTTCCTTCAAGGCCATTTTTGGCTATGTGGGGAATGTAAGGCTAGCCTGGGCTATATGAGATCTTGTCCAAAAATGCATATTTTCAGAAGCACAGTTTATTGTGTGGCTGTTAAGTATAGGTGGGGACTCCAGTTGGTTTCAGGAAGAAAGCCCTAGGGTTGTGAGTACCGACTGCTCTTTGGAAGGTCATGAGTTCAAATCGCAGCAACCACATGGTGGCTCATAACCACCCGTAATGAGATCTGATGCCCTCTTCTGGTGCGTCTGAAGACAGCTACAGTGTACTTACACATAATAAATAAATAAATCCTTTAAAAAAAAAACAGCTGGAAAAAAAAACAATGTCAAAAAAAAAAAGTGTGGTACCTAGTGGTAGAGAATACTGTCTTCAGTTGCAAAGTTACCTAGTTCTGGGAGAAAACGCAGGCAGGGTAGAGAGCATGTAGAGCTAAGGAGGGCTCTGGGGCTTGCTTCAGTGCAGCACAGCAGGCCTCAGTGATGCGCTCCTGCTCCGAGAGACATCTTTTCAGACACTCACCCTTTACCTTAGCTATTGGTCTTACGTTACGAGTTAGGAAGACAGAAGGCTCCGCTCCACAAAAAGCATCCTCACCGTCTTCCTAGGCAACCGGCCTGTACACCTCCTCCCTGCACACATCGTCCTAGCTCCCGCAATTTGGCTTATAGGGTGGTCCTCACCCCGCCCTTCATTCCTGTCGGGGCACGAATAAGCACACATCATAGAAAGAAGTCTGTTGTCTTGACTGCCCAGTCCTCTGCAGCTGCCACCCTCTGTCTCTGTCACGGGGAAAGCTCCACTAACCACCTCCACCTCCTGGGCTCTCCATCACTGTCATCCTTCCCTGGTATGACTTCCACATGCCAGGAAACTGCTTTTATTGATGTCACCAGCTAAGTTGCGAGCTGAAGGCCGCCTTCCTCTTCCTTAGTCCTTGCAGCGAGCCTGGACTCAGTTGCCTCTTGCCCTTGGACTCTGGCTTTCTGGGAGTATCTCCAGGCTCCTCGTCTGCAGCCCTCGTTCCTGTTGGCAGTCCTTTACTGACTTCTCTTCCCTCGTCCCAACCATAGACGACCGCTTTTCAACCTGCAGCAGTTTGGAGGGAGATAGCAATGTGTTTAGACACTCGTGGTTGTCACTCCTGGATGGGGGAGCTGTTACTGGCATTCAGTGGGTGGGGGCAGTTGCCAGACACCCTGTACCACACAAGACAGGCCTGAACCCAGCCATGCAGAGGCTGAGGAAGCATCTTTTTGCGTTTCTAGATATAATCTAGTATCTAGACCTAGAATTTTACTGCATCTGTTTATTTATTTGGCTTTCTTTGTTTGGGTTTTTTCAGGACAGGGTTTGTCTGTGTAGCCCTGGCTGTCCTGAAACTCACTCTGGAGACCAGGCTGGCCTTGGTTTCAAAGATCTGCCTGTCTCTCCCTCTCGAGTGTTAGCCACCGCCACCACCACCTGCCTCCGCTGCTTTTATGTACTTAACAAACTCCCTCTGGCCTCTGTCCCAGAGTCCAAGATCTGCACAATCGACTGTTTATTTGGCATCTCTATTTGGGGTTCCCTGAACATGTCCATATGTCCTGTGTGGAACTCTTGTCTGTTGTCCCTTTTGAAGTAGAGTTTCACTACATAACCCAGACTGTTCAAAGTCATCATCCTCCTGCCTCTGCTGCTTGCGTTTGGGGATTACAAGTGTGTCCCTACCGCTGACTTGGTGTGGAACTCTTGGTAATGTGCTCTGTGAGGCCTGCTTCTCCCCTTAGAGTGTGGCATCACTCTCCACCTTGAGCCATCGCACACCTGGGGACTGTCCTGAGTCCTCTCCTGTCAGTCAAGAGCTGTGCTCCCTCGCATGTGGTACACGACCGCTCGGGTTCGTCCAGCCTGTGGAAGAGTCTCCCCTCCCCCTTGACTCTGCTGTCGCTCCCTTTCCCATCTGTTAGCCGTTCACCTTGCCGAGTGGGATGTGTCTATAGCTCTAAAGCTGCAGGGACAGCCCTGATCTGGGACATCTCCATGCCCTCTGCGCCACCCCGCCTCCTAGGAACTGTTTGTTTCTCAATGTGCCATGGAGAGAGTCCAGGAATGATGTTCTCTGTGGTCCCGTTTCAGGTCTTTCTGTCTGAATGGAAGGAACACAAAGTCGCTCTCTCCCGGCTCACCAGGCAGGAGATGAAGGCTGACTTCCTGCATGGACTGCAGATGCTGAAGTCTCTACAGAGCGAGCACGTGGTCACGCTGGTGGGCTACTGTGAGGAAGATGGCACTATTCTCACCGAATATCACCCCTTAGGCTCCTTGACCAACCTGGAAGAAACGCTAAACCTTTCAAAGTACCAAGACGTGAACACTTGGCAGCACAGGCTGCAGCTAGCCATGGAGTACGTCAGCATCATTAACTACCTGCACCACAGCCCCCTGGGCATGAGGGTCATGTGTGACTCTAACGACCTGCCCAAAACACTGTCCCAGTACCTGCTGACAAGTAACTTCAGCATTGTGGCAAACGACCTGGATGCGCTGCCCCTGGTGGACCACGACTCTAGAGTACTTGTAAAGTGTGGCCACAGGGAGCTCCATGGGGATTTCGTGGCTCCGGAGCAGCTGTGGCCCTATGGAGAAGAGACAGCCTTCCAAGATGATCTCATGCCTGCCTACGATGAGAAGATTGACATCTGGAAGATTCCAGATGTCTCCAGTTTCCTTCTGGGGCACGTGGAAGGGAGTGATATGGTTAGATTCCATTTGTTTGATATCCATAAGGCGTGTAAGAGCCAGATCCCTGCAGAAAGACCCACTGCTCAGAACGTTTTAGACGCTTACCAAAAGGTTTTCCATTCACTCCGGGACACTGTGATGTCGCAGACAAAAGAAATGCTGTAAAAAAAAAAAAAAAAAAAAAAAAAAAAAATGGGCCATTGAGTGATGTGCTTTATGGTGGAATGGCATCCTCGCTGTTCTCTTGATGATGGAGGGGCTTCAGATGGATGGATGTTGACCCTGGCTCTTCAGCCACGTAGGCCCTCCTCTACATCTGCCTGCACATTTGAGTGTTCTGCTCTCCTGGCAGCCTGGATAGAAGCTGGCAGTCAAGAAGGCCTTGCTTCACGATGCTTCCTGGTGAAGATGCAGAGGATTCTGGGTGTGCACAAGTTAAAAGGAATGATCAAATGGTAACCTTGAAGACACGCTGCCTGCCCTGGTAACCGTTCTTATAGACTAGGAGCAAACACAAATCCTTTCAGTGACCATTTGTTAAAAAACAAACAAACAAACAAACAAAAACAACCCACTAGTTCCCCAAAGACAATTTCTCCTAACTTAAAAAGCCCCATTGGAAGCTGGGGATGTTTTAACTCAGTGGCAGGGCACTTGCCTGGTTATATACAGAGCCTTGGATCTGACCCGAAGTATGTGCTTACATACTCATGCTCAAAGAAAACCCTGGATGCCAGAAGTGCCCCCCCTTTCTTGTCAGTGAGTCGTTGCCAGTGTTGGAGATGACTTTCTATGGCGTTTGTGCCAACTCCTGTCCCTGAGCCAAGTGTTTATGGTCTTTAGCTACTTTGTGGGTTCTTCATTCTTCCACCCTGTTTTTCCCCTTCCACTGCCTAACACTTAATAGGAGAGAGGAGAGAGAGAAAGGAAAGTGGGGGACGTTATTGTCAGACTACTTCCTGCTGACTAGGGGGCATCGAGCTCCTGGGAGCAATGATCTTTGCTGTCGGGATATCTAGTTTCTTCTTTGCGTGTGACCGCTTCACAAACAGCGACCAACAGCAAACAAACAAACCACCCGTCTCTGGGGGGGTGGGGGCCTAGCATTTATATACCTATGAAAAGTCCCCAGAATTCCAAACGTCACACAATCACAGAAGCTATCCACCTCTGGCAAAACAACACCCCCGCTAGAGCATGAGACAAATCATAATCAGCTGCCGTGGACAATCTGAAGCAGCCCTATATCCCACACCTGGGATTAAAACGAAAACACGTTCTTATCTGTTTTTTCTTTTTTTCTTTTTTTTAAGTAACCAAAGTGTGCCATGATAGCATGCTCTTGTGATTGTAAATGTCTAGAAATGTTTGGAACAGCAAGTTGAAAGAGCTCTCTTACCTGCCTTGGATGGTGCTTTGAAATTCCTGCTGACCTGGAGTTTGTGTGTGAATATTTTTATCCAGGGTCCCTCTGTTCTAGAAAGTACTAAGTCTACTCTGGGCTTGCATGACTGGACATTTTAAAACATTGTGGAGCCAGGAATGATGGTGCCCACCTGTAATTCCAGCACCTGGGAGACAGGAGGAACCAGGAGTTCAGGGTTATCCTGGGCTATATACCGTGACCCTGTCCACCCCCACCCCCAATTAAAA
>NW_022196905.1:167449493-167450327 GCF_008632895.1 Mastomys coucha | reverse complement strand
AAAAAGATCTCCCTGTGGTGCTGGCATCCTTATTTGGGAGACATGAGAAATCTGACGTGTATTAATGGTCACTCATGAGGTGCCCCTGGTCTTCCTGAGTCACAGATCAGAGCCCACCTCAGAGTCTCTAGCTTCACAGATCTAGAATGAAGTTCAAGAATGTGTAACAGGTTTCCTGTGCTGCTGCTGCTGCTCTTCCTCCTCCTCTCCCTCCTCTCCCTCTTCCTTCTCCTTCCCCTCTGCTTCCTCTTCCCTCTCTTCTTCCTCTTCCTCCTGCTCTTCCTCCTTGGGGACCACCACTTGAGATGCATTGTCTCCTTGAGGTGGAGGCACAACAGACAAAGAAATGGGCTACGTTGGCATTGTCTCATCTTCTGTACCCCGTGGGTAACTGGTGGGCTGGCCCTTGAAGCATGCATTACTCCATTCATTCTGGGTTTACAAAAACTCCCCCAGAACCCATCAGCTTAAGGACATTAACGCGTGTTGACCAGGGTGTGGAATAATTGGAGCCCTTACTATGTTGCTAGTGGGAACTTAACAATGCAAAAGCATGTTGGGAAAACAGTCGGGCAGTTCCTCAGAAAGTTTAAGTAGAGTTATCACGTGCCCCTGCAGTTAGTTCTTCCAAGGATAACGGTATCCATTAACATTGATGGCATAGTTACTCAATAGACAAAAGGCAAAGAATAACCCAAATGTTGGTCAATAATAAAGTATATGTATATCCATCTAATGGAATTATTCAGCCTTAAAGAATGACATCCTGGGGCTGGCGAGATGGCTCAGCGGGTAAGAGCACTGACTGCTCTTCCGAAGGTCCTGAGTTCAGAT
>NW_022196905.1:167446457-167449415 GCF_008632895.1 Mastomys coucha | reverse complement strand
GGCTCACAACCACTTGTAATGAGATCTGATGCACTCTTCTGGTGCATCTGAAGACAGTTACAGTGAATTACAACTGTGGTGGCTGGCAGAGGTCCTGAGTTCAATTCCCAGCAGCCACACACATGATAGCTCACAGCCATCTGTACAGCTACAGTGTACTCATACACATAAAATAAATAAAATAAATATTTAAAAAAAAATGACATCCTGGTACATGCTATAATTAGCCTTGAAAATACTGTGTGGAAGAAGCCACTCACAGAATGTTGCGTAATTGTATCAGGAACGCCCAGCTCAAAGCTTAGTAACGGGAAGGTTAAGTGTGTGTGAAGGGTGGTGGTAGCAGGATCGGAGAAGAGGAATTGGCGACTACTGGAAGTGATGAAACAAACAAGCTGAGAGTACACAGCAGGAGATTTTTGTGCAACTCCAACAGGACTCGCTATTGACTTGTACTCAAAGGGAAAACCTTCAAAGATTGACCACACGACTGGCCGATTGTCTGGTCCTTTCCCTCGATGAGGCCAGTAGTGTGGGTTCATCGTTTGATGGTGACTGCTCTTTTCATGTTTTTTGTTAAGTCCAGCCTTTGTACATCCTCTTGCAATCTGTAAGCACATGCAATGCATATGTCAGGGGGAGGCAGCCAATCAGAACCCTGGGAGGAGCTCATACCTTTTGGACATTGGCACCCACCACAGCGCCCTCCTCAGGCCAGCCGTGGGCTGCATGACAAAGTTAAAATGTTCAGTGCCATCCCTGGGGTGAGTTTCCGGACAGGGATTTCTCCCACGTTGTAATTAATGGAAAGAGTAGCGGCAAGACCAGAGTGTATGTAGCTTTTACATTCCAGGCTCCGTGTGCGGTTCCTATTGGCACAAGAAACAAGAGTCAATGGATGGTTATAAAAATAGATAACTCAGCCAGGCAGTGGTGGCGCACGCCTTTAATCCCAGCACTTGGGAGGCAGAGACAGGAGGATTTCAGAGTTCGAGGCCAGCCTGGTCTACAGAGTGAGTTCCAGGACAGCCAGGGCTATACAGAGAAACCCTGTCTCGAAAAACCAAAAAAAAAAAAAAAAAAAGGTAACTCGGTAATTCGCGTTCTAGCTAACAGCAGAAGGTCCTTGGGTGCATCTTTTCCCATCATCCACAGCTGTGTGTATGTATGTTCAAGAGCGACCGTAGCCAACCTCAGGGACATTTACAATGAAACGATCCTGAAGTTCAAAGTCCAGAGAGGACCCTAAATACAAACAAGAATGTAAAATACTGAAACCTAGTTCCTGTCCTACTCCATAGATGCCATGTTCACCTACGGCCCGGCCCTCTCTTCCTCTTAACAAAGACCTGTGCTTGGCAAAAATTTGAAGGAAAAAAAAGGAACCACCAGAAGTGAAACGTGACTAATGATGTTACTATAACTGCTGGAGTATGTGCCTCCGCGTGCTTCTGTGAAGACGTTGTAAGTGCTCCAAATGTCTTGGCATGGTTTTTTAAATCCCTAACCAAAAAAAATATTTACCTTAGAATTATTTCAGATATAGAAGGGAGGAAAAAAAAAAAAAAAACAACAATCACACTTTCATAGGATTCTCCGAAACTAGAGTTACAGGTGATTGTCAGTGGGAGGCAGCCAATCAGATATGGGTGCTGGGAACCGTTCCTGGATCCCAAGAGCGGGACGTATTCTTAACTCTTAATGTATGAGTTCTTTTTTGTTGTTATTTATTTTATGTATGAGACTGTTTTGCCTGCACGTAAGTCTGTGTGTCACTTGTGTGTAGTACAGCACTTGGAGGCAAGAGGAGGGTATGGGATCCCCTAGAACTGGAGTTACAGACAGTCGCGAGAACCACGTGGATCCTGGGTTTCAAACCTTTATCTTCTGGAAGAGCAACCAGTGCTCTTAACTGCTGAGCCATCTCTCCGGCCCCCATGAGTGATGTTCTTAAGAGCTCCATAGAGCCCTGTGTGGTCTACCACAGTGATTTGGAAATTGGAGGTCTATGGCAGTTCTTTGAGATCCTTTGCTGCAGAATTTTACGGGGCACCTCTTGACAGTTCCTCTGTCTTACAGGTTGATGTCAGAGACAACCTTCAGCCCTTTGAGACAGTCATTGATGACTTGACGAAGGTGATGCCCAGAGCTTTCTTGGGCATTCAACCAGTAATTGCTTCAAAGATCTTGTGACAAACTGGTGGATCTGACACACTCAGCCCATCTGCATCCCACTTAGTCTCGCTGAGATTTGGGGCCCCAGCTGTACCTTCTGGTCGCTTGTGTCCCAGGAGACACACATTCTCATGGTCATTATTTATTACATCTGTTAGTTCCCTCCTATTCACCGTTTGACACAAAGATCCACATTGGGTTTTTTTTCATTGCCACATAAGTTTTTATTATATTCATTATTATGTCTGAAACATGAAATAAAGACCATGGAGAGAGATAAAGAGATTCTGAAAGAAAACATTCCAGTGTGTTATTACACTCTCAAAAACCTTGCATTTGGCCTTTTTTTTTTCATTACAAGTTAAGGCGCAAGAGGTTCAGGTTGAAGGCTAGGTTACATTTATTTCATTGAATGTCCATGTAAAACCATTAAGCAATGTCTGTTTTCTTTATTCATTTAATTCACTAATACAGTTTTAGAACCTTTTAAAAATATGCAGTGACTCTCTTTTTTTTAAATACAGACTACAAAAATAGGAGAAACATTACAAAGATGGAAACCTAGAGTCACCCTTTATTTCCGTAGAAAAAGGCAAAAGTGAGAGTGTTGACTAGGAAAAGCCCCACAGACTCACGAGTTTGGATGCTTGGACCAAAGGAAGTGGCATTATAAGGAGGTGTGGCCTTGTTGGCGTGGGTGTGGCCTTGTTGGAGTGGGTGTGGCCTTGTTGGCGTGGGTGTGGCCTTGTTGGAGGGGTGTGGCCTTGTTGGAGGGGTGTGGCC
>NW_022196905.1:167438232-167446447 GCF_008632895.1 Mastomys coucha | reverse complement strand
GGTGTGGCCTTGTTGGAGGGGGTGTGGCCTTGTTGGAGGGGGTGTGTCACTGTGGGAGCTGTAAGGTCTCCTATGCTGGAGCACACAGCCTCTCCCTGCTGCCTGCAGATCACAATGTAGGGTGCTCAGCTCCCTGTCAAGCACCGTGTCTGCCTGCATGTCACCAAGCTTCCCACCATGTCCATAATGAACTAAACCTCTGAACCATAAGCCAGCCTCAATTAAACGTTTTCCTTTATTAAGAGTTGCTGTGGTCACCGGGTCTCTCCACAGCAATGAAACACTAATTCAGTGTGCATATGCTTTAACACAATTACAAGTTCTCTAAGATCAATTTTGATTTTCCTCTGATATCTATTTTGTTCTCCGTAAGTTTTATTGAAGACATCTAACAATTCCTACTATATGAAGATAGTAATCACAAATTCCATGGATTTGCAAAGGTGCCTTAGCAATTTGTATTTTTCTTTCTAACATTTTACTCTTTTTTTTTTTTTTTATTAAATGTTTGAGTGCCTGACTTCAGTAAGTGTAGATTTGCAGTGATCCTCTGGCCGCACTTGTGAGCAGTGACACCTTCCTAGGGTCCCTCACTGGGAACCACCTCCTGAGCTCTGCTGTGTGACTCACTTCCCTTCAGTTCCTTTGACACTAGAAGCGGAGAGCTCTTCCGCTCTGTCTGGGCAGAGTTTGTGGCTATGCAAGGGGAGCTTGGCAAGGGCTGCTGCCACCTCACTTTTCATTTTCCCCAGCATTTGGCAGCATCAAGAAGCAGCAGGAGGCAGCCATAGTCTTCTCCCCCACCCCCACCCCCTGAGATAATAATCCTCAGGTACAGCACTCATAACCAGAACCCCTCCAGAGGGGAGCATGAGAGCTCTCAGTTTGGGAACTGGAACTCTTGGCCCTGAAACTTCAGTGCTTTCTAGGACTTTGCTGGCATCCAGGGCCTGCAGACTTTCTTCTCTGGTTCCTTAAAACTTTTTATCCTTTTAAAGCAACCCTCTGTTCTGTCTTAGCATCTCTGTCCGTTTTTACTTTGGTCACTCTTGAAAGGCTCAGTTGCTTCTTCAGTGGGAGAGAGCCACAACTCTGGGCTGGCTGATCTACACAGCCTCTCTCTCTCTCTCTCTCTCTTTCTTTCTCTTTTAAAGATTTATTTATTTATTATATGTAAGTACACTGTAGCTGTCTTCAGACACTCCAGAAGAGGGTGTCAGATTTGTTACGGGTGGTTGTAAGCCACCATGTGGTTGCTGGGATTTGAACTCAGGACCTTTGGAAGAACAGTCAGTGCTCTTACCCGCTGAGCCATCTCTCCAGATCTCTTTCTTTTTTAAACCAGTTCAGCCCACACTATTGAAAGTGAGTAAGAGAAATCCACTTAAGAGAAGCCTTTCTTCAGGTGGATTTCTGAGTTCGAGGCCAGCCTGGTGTACAGAGTGAATTCCAGGACAGCCAGGGCTACACAGAGAAATTCTGTCTTAGAGAGAGAGAGAGAGAGAGAGAGAGAGAGAGAGAGAGAGAGAGAGAGAGAGAGAGAGAGAGAGAGAGAGAGAGAGAGAGAGAGAGAGAGAGAGAGAGAGAGAGAAGCCTTTCACGTGTCTGGGGCAACACCAGAGATACTCACAGCTAACTCACCCGTGACCTGGAGCAGCCCAGAGTTTGGGGCCCATCAAATCCTTGCCACTTAGCACCAGTCACTGACATTCAGGTTAAAGTTGTGGATCAATTACAACCTTCCTCCTCCTCCTAGTTGATGTTCCCAAGGAGTCTCTGGCGAGTGCGGTGTCTTGGAAAGCCTCCGCAGCTTGCTCAGCGTCCGTCAAATGCTTGGCACCTTGATCTTCCAGCAGGCGTCAATCACGCTGTCTTTGTATTGGGACTCTAGAATTACCAAGTAGTTCAAATAAAGCATGTTAAAATGATGCAGGGCGTACCCCTAGACCTCTTTGCTACCCGGCCTACCAACGACGCTGCCACTTGGAGCCCGCCAAGACACTGGCTTGACATTCTGTTCTCTCCCTCCTCACTATTGCTTGAATATAGCGTTTCTCTTTCCATGTGTAAGAAATATCAAATATGAATCTTTTCTATCAATATAAAGCATAGTTAGGACAAGGGATTCTTAAAATATTTTTAATCTCCCCTACCTTGTAAGACTTTTATGAAAATGTTTTAGTCCTCATCTACCCAGTAAACCCTTTGTTTACATAAAGGCCCACTGTATTTTAGGAATTTAATGGCCTGGAGCAGTGACTCTTTTTTTTTTTCCCTTAATACAGCAGTGCTGTCCCTCTTACTCCTTCATTTCCTGCGAGCCAATTCTTTTCAGACTAGCTAACCAGGTAAGATTGTGAAGTCAGGCTCCAGCCACTTTCTGAGTTACAGTAAAATCCAGATTCATTTCTATCTTGCTGTGTTTGAGTATGATAAACAGCACACCCTTGATCCAGAGTTAAGTGCTCTGCCTTGTCCAGACACTTCAGGTGCAGTGATGGCCTCTTTCTTTGTGACCCAGAATATATCTCTAACACATATTGTGGGGGTGTCCACCAGAGAAGACTACTCGGACATGGTTTAAGCGAATAGAAGTCCTTCTTAGCTGGCCAGAAGCCTTAAGCACAGAACCATATCCTGGCTTGCCGTACTTCAGTTCACAAGAACAGTTAGCCAGAAGCCAAAAAAACAAGGTTAAACTTTTAGAGACTTTCCCAGACCTTTATTTTAGGTTCTTTTGTGTGTGTGTGTGTGGGGGGGGGGGGTTGTATTGTTTTGTTTTGTTTTGTTCTGTTTTTTCCAGACAGGGTTTCTCTGTATAGCCCTGGCTGTCCTGGAACTCACTCTGTAGACCAGGCTGGCCTCCAACTCAGAAATCTGCCTGTCTCTGCCTCCCAAGTGTTGGGACTAAAGGCGTGTGCCACCACTGCCCGGCCTTTATTTTAGTTTTCATGGGTGTCACATTTTTATATGCTGATTATAGAACCTGAATGATTCTTTCACTAAGGCATTCATTGTGTTAAAGTCTGAGGGTCTATTATAAAGAAATATTAAGAAACATGTTCCGTACTGGATTCAGCTGAAGTGTGAAACTTTTCAGCACAGGGTATTTTTTTCTTTTTTCCATTAAATCTTGGGATCCATTCTATATGTTATAATTTTGACCACTGTTGTGTTTAGTAACACAAAAATGCAATTCTTTTAATAAGGTTGCATGTATATTTCTTTTGCATAGTTGAATTTGTAAATAATTCCATCTAAGAAAGCAAATAAACATTATTACAAAGCTAAGTGCAAATTGTTTCCCTTCACAGTGTTGGGTAAGACTCTCACACGTGGAAGTGGGAAGGTCTGTTCTTTGCCACTGCTGCACGGCCTGATGCTATCTCATTGACAGTCATTCAGATTGCCCACACGATTTTGCAATTACAATTTTATTACGAACGTCATGCCCGTGCTCTTTCGCGTGTGATGGTTTCTCCCGAAATACAGACAGCAGTACGGTTCTGCAGTCCTCATCCCTGGACACCTTTAACTTCCACAGACTGGCCGCAACCTGTTCCAGGCCAGAAACAGGGAACCTTTAAAGGGCTGTATTATTCACTCAAGGTAGTGAGCGCCCAGAGTTTGTGCATGCAAGGGGGAAGCTCTCAGTCTTATTTACTACTGACTCTCCTAGAAGGGTAGTAACACCTATCTGTACATTGAAAAGCTGGAATGCAAGAATTTAGACCGTTCAAGGAATGGTGAGGGAGTGGATGACTGGGGACGCAAAGACCACTCTTTTGCGTTTTTCTCCCGACGGGACGGAAACACTGCAAAGGGTTAAAAACAGCCCGGCTGCCCTCTAGGGTGGACACGGCAGGACACACACTTTCCCGGTTGGGCGGGGCTTAGGAAACTTCCAGGGGGCGTGCCTAGGAGGGGGCGGCCCCGCCCTCTCCCCGCCCTCCCCTGCGGGACAGTAGCGGTGACGCCACCGGAGCGGGTGATGACGGGCGGGTCGAGCTCGCGCAGGCGCCGGGTGGAGGAGCGCGGCTCGGCTGCGGGGACAGAGCGCGGCTCCCGGAGAGAAGCTGCGGGCGGCATGGGCGCGGGCCCGGCGCTGGCAGCGCTGCTGCTGGCCGGGTCGGTGCTGAGCGCCACGCTGCTGGCCCCCGGCCGTGGCGCCGAGCCAGGTGAGCGGCCGCACGGGCTCGGGACAGCGGGGACCGTGCGTGGGCCTGCCCGGGACTCCCCTCCCCACGGGGCGCTGGACTGGAGCGCGGCGCCAAGGGCCACGCTGGGCGGGCCGCAGTACCGGCGTCGCGGGAGCTGCGACCCGGATCTGGCTTCCCAGGTTCAGTTGCAGGGCCTTGGGCTGGGTGCTCCGTCCGTCTCCCAATTCACCAGGGGAAAAGGGTGAAAAAATAGGATTTCTGGGACTTCCCTCGACAGGGTCCTGCGACTCCGTTTCACAAACTCTTGTCGAGAGGATAGTTTGGGTCGAGGACTGAGGCAAGTGACACTCCCTTCTCCCCCCACCCCCCTCCCCTTACCTTTATGGATTGTTTGGAATAGGGCCTGTCACCGGGCAAGGTGTGTCACTTGCCTTTTTCCCATCCATCCATCCATCCATCCATCCATCCATCCATCCATCCATCCATCCATTCACCCACCCTTTTCTGTATCGGAATTGGAATGTGGTGCCTGTGTGGAACACCCCTCCAGCTTCCAAACTTTAAAAGGAAAAAAAAAAATGAAATAATGCAAAAAGCACAAAGAAAGGTGTGAGTTTCAATTTGCAGTGACAACCGGTCCTTGGGAGGAGAAGTTTAAAGAAACTCCTGCTGAGTTGGGGGTCTAGCCAGGGTGTTTGAACTTTTCTCTGCTGCTCTTTTTTGAAACTTTTCGGGCAATTCAGATGTTCAGCTAGGCCTGAGGGACTTCACACGCTCCCGGATAAGATAATAACCATGCCAAGTCTAAAACTCACATGGGAAATCTAAGCGTAAAACATGCTACTAAAGACTAAAGCAGACACCCAGCCATTCTGTCCAGGAGGGGGTGCTATTGTACCGGGAGGAGAGCTTTGCACAGGGAGTTGCTCTCACTGGAAAAGGAAGACCATCAAGAATGAACCATGACCTGGAGAGATGGCTCCGGGTTAAGAGTACTGGCTGCCCTTTGATACCACCCGGGTTTAATTCCCAGCACCCATGGCAGGCAGGGCACAACCACTCAAGACTCAAGTTCTAGGGGTTCTGATGCCACCTTCTGGCTGCTTTGAGTACCAGGCACTCATGGTGGTATTCATACATACATGCAGACCAGGCACCTAAACAAGTTTTAAAAAATTGAACAGAAGCCGGGCGGTGGTGGCTCAGGCCTTTAATCCCAGCACTTGGGAGGCAGAGGCAGAGGCAGGCGGATTTCTGAGTTCGAGGGCAGCCTGGTCTACAAAGTGAGTTCCAGGACAGCTGTCTCGAAAAACAAACAAACAAACAAACAAACAAAAATTGAACAGAAGAACTGAAAAAGAAAATTATGACAGATAAAACAAACAAAAAATTTAAAAAAGCTAAAGATAACTGGGTTTTGGAAAGCAGTTAAACGAGTATTCCAAAATTCACAGGATAGGAAAATGGCCATGCTAAGTGTTAGGAGGCCATGTTCAAAGTGTTGCTTTCTGTTTATCCTGCTGAAAAGTGGGGGTGAAATCCAAAGGCTGATGGAGAGCCAGAGGCATAGAGCAGATAGGATTCCTTTCTGGAGTGTGGTAACCCAGGGATTAACTGCTGCCACTGACTGAACTCCACTTAGACCTGCCTCCCTAGGTCATGACCTAAAGCAAATTGGTTTATCTCTCTAGGTCACACAGTGGTGCCTGAGGCAGGAGGATACTTTGAACCCAACAGTTCAAGGCCAATCACTGGAATGCAGAGAAGCCCCCACTGGAGGAAAAAAAAAAGGCTAATCTATTGTATAAGACTGTTGGGATGTGGCACACAGTAAGAAAGTCATCGTTACCAGCTACAAAGTATATGATCTCCACAGGTGTCATACACCAGCCCCACTGAAAAGGACTGGAATGTCATAGTACTTTTGAGATGGCATTAACATTTTTAAAAGGCTATTTTGGGCGAAAACTTTACTCACAGAAGTTTTTTTTTTTTTAGGCATATTTTTTTAAGATTTATTTATTTATTTTATGTATAGGAGTACACTGTCTTCAGACACACCAGAAGAGAGCATCAGATTCCATTATAGATGGTGGTGAGCCACCATGTGGTTGCTGGGAATTGAACTCAGGACCTCCAGAAGAGCAGTCAGTGTTCTTAACCATTGAGCTATCTCTCCAGCCCCAGAAGTTTATTCTTGAATGGTGTGTGTGTGTGTGTGTGCGTGCGCGCGCACATGTGTGTATTATAAATGTGTTGTCAAGCCTGACTGCTTGAGTTCAGTCCCTGGAGTCTATGTGGTGAGAGGAGACACCTCAGTCACTAAGTGAGTGCTATCTTTGTGCCACCTTAATAATGTCATCAAGTAAGTACCTCTTGATTGAATGCTGGAGCAAGGAGTCTTTGTGCCCTTCAGTCTTGTCGTATATGTCATACCCCTTTGAAATGTGCCATTAAAGTGAGGAGATTCATAATCTCCCACCAGAATGGTGGGATGCAAGAGATCTCAAACTTTTACAAGGCAGAATGGCCCAGGAGTCTCGCCCACCTGCACATGACTCGGAAGGGCTGCAGTCTGTATTCATATTTTTCTTCCAGTCAGTGTAAGTGGGATTTGTTGCACTGTTGGGCCTGGCATCTGCTCTTGGCTTTGCGTGGCCTTGGGTTGGAGGTTGCTGTTGTGGCTACAGCATACAACTGGTAAGTGCGGGTAAGCTTAGCACTGGGGGCGGGGGGCAGATGATCTGGTCATAGTTGTGCTTCTGGAAGAGCTGTAGGTGTGGGATAGACTGTTTCTAGATCATGTAGTTCTAGAGTGTGCGGTCATGCTCCGCTGCTGTTTATTGTGTATTAAGTGCCGGTGGTCAGGTTGGGCACCATGGTTGGATCTTGGTCTTGATATTCCACGGGGTTGGACTTCGAGGATGATGGTCTTGCCTGTCAGAGTTTCCATACACATCCGCATCTTGTGTCTCCTCATTTTACTTTATGCGTGTGGGGGTTTGCCTGCATGTGTGCCTCCACACCATGTGCATGCCTGGTGCCTGTGGAGGCCAGAGGAGGATGCAAGCTCTCCTGGAACTGCAGTTATAGATGGTTGTGAGTTTCATGTGGGTGCTGGGCGTTGAACTAGCGTCCTCTGAAAGAGCAGCAGCCTTTGATGTATCTTGGTGCCCTCCTTGCAGAGACAGAGCTGCAATCTGCATTTCTAACAAGCCTCTGGAGCTGAGCTAAACACTGACGTGGTGAAGTCTAGACGAGGGAATCACAGACTCTCAGTGAGTCCATTGAAGAGCTATGGGCACGGGCAAAAAAAACCACTGTGAGCTTTGTTCTTCTGCAAAACAGAAAATAACCTAGCTTAGACATCCCTATTATGTGAGGACTGCTCAGCTCAGTGACCGTTACTGCCTCACGGAGTCCTCACACACACGGGAAGTGGATGATGCTGATAGAATTCCTCAGGTGTAGTTGAGCCATCTGTGCAAAAGGGCACATGCATTTGCCCTTGCACAGGCAACATCTGCACATATGGGGCATTGTCCTGGAGACCCCACGTGCTCCAGAGTGTAGGTGCTGTAGAGTGAAAGTCTGCAGCCATCCTCGGTCTCTGGCACTCTTCAGGGCCTTCGGCTGTTCTGGTTTTGTAACTTTTTCTTTCTGATCCTTCTCAGATTTCGATGAAAAAAGGAACGTGGAGCTGAAGATGGATCAGGCTTTGCTGCTTATCCACAATGAACTGTTGGGAACAAGCCTGACTGTATACTGGAAATCTGAATACTGTTACCAAGTATGTATTGCATGCATCTTCAGCATTTGCCCCAGGCTTGTCACACATTCCTTTAATGTTCTCAGACCTAAGCCATTTCTCGTTCCCTTCATAGTTACAGTTCATAGTAAAAAACTAGATAGAATATGGTCAAGGGGGGAATGCTTGGCCATGACTGAAGGATGTCTCTTATCCTTTTATTTTTTATTTATTTTTTAAAAGATTTATTTATTTATCTAAGTATACTGTAGCTGTCTTCAGACACACCAGAAGAGAGCATCAGATC
>NW_022196905.1:167433803-167438157 GCF_008632895.1 Mastomys coucha | reverse complement strand
GGATTTGAACTCAGGACCTTCGGAAGAGCAGCCAGTGCTCTTAACCACTGAGCCATCTCTCCAGCCCCTTTTACTTATTTATTTTTCTGCCTTTAATCCAGCACTCGGGAGGCAGAGCCAGGTGGATTGCTGCGAGTTTGAGGCCAGCCTGGTCTACAAAGCAGGTTCCAGGACAGCCAGAGCTACACAGAGAAACCCTGTCTCAAAAACAAAAAATAAAAAACAATTGGATGCTAGATTTAGTAGTAGGCTATATTTATTAACTCGTGAAAAGTAAACCTGTGAATAATTGGTATGAATACCTTGTTCCATTCCATCATGGATGGCAGTCATTACTTCAATATAAATTAGGTAAGTTTTATCCAAATAACTGTACTTTTAAGGTTTTTTTAATTAATTAATTTATTTTATGTATGTGAGTACATTGAGCTGTCTTCAGACACACCAGAAAAGGTTATCAGATCTCATTACAGATGGTTGTGAGCCACCATGTGGTTGCTGGGAATTGAACTCAGGACCTCTGGAAGAGCCGTTGGTGCTTTTAACTGCTGAGCCATCTCTCCAGCCCCGACTTTTAAGTTTTTTAGAGTATGAAGGAAAAGTTAGGATTTTTTTTCTTAGATGTTATTTTCTCCCACAACTGAGAGACTTTGTAAACCTCTAACAGAAGTAGAGGTGCAGTTTATGGAAAAAGCAGCTGCCTAAGAAGGCATGGCCCTGGCTTTGACCCCAGCACTGCCAAATTACAGCAGCAGTAATAATAACAGCAAACACCCAGACACTGTGCGTGTTGGGCTTTTGTCTTAACAGTGCATCTTCCAGCCGCTGGCGAATGTCTCTCATGGCGGAAAGCCTGCAAAGCCAAGCGTTGTGCCCATCTCTGTGAGCACCCAGCATGGGTCCATCCTGCAGATTAACTCTACCTTGGAAGAGAGAGCAGCTTGCAGGTCTGTGGCTACTCCTCATGGTCTAACTCAAGCTTGCTCTTTTTCATACAAGGCTTTCCTGTTTCTTAATCTTCCTGATCCGTATGTAAGATTGCATAGCATTCTTTGCTGATGGTGTTAGCAATGTCTAGGTCTGGTTTTCAAGCTTCCTAATGCTTCAGCCCTTTAATACAGCTCCTCATGTTGCAGTGACTCCAACCATAAAATTATATTTGTTACTACTTTGTAACTGTTATGGGTAATTGTTGTTACTGTTATGAATTATAATGTAAATATCTGATATACAGTCCCCAAAGGGGTGGCGGCCCACAGGTTGAGAACCTCTGGCCTAGCTCCTCATTTCCTCATGTAACTGTTTGCCATCATTTTGCCTGCTCCCTGTAGGCTGGAATACAAATTTGGAGAATTTGGAAACTATTCCCTCTTGGTCCAGCATGCTTCCAGCGGGGCCAATGAAATTGCCTGTGACTTAGTTGTTAATGAGAATCCAGTCGACAGTAACCTCCGTAAGTATTTGATTCTTCGTTGGCTTCTTAAGTTTGTGTTTTTGAAGGTTTCGGTCTTCCTGCTTCTGACATTTCATGGCGTGTTCATTAATTTAAAACTATATGTTATCTCTATCACTTGTTTATGGTACAGTTGTAGCTTTCTTTCTTTTGGGTGCTGGCGATTAAAATCAGGACCTCCCACACACTGGAACGTTTGCTCTGACACTGGCCTACACCTGCAGTCCCGGTCTGATGTTTTTACTGTGTATCCTAGGAAAATCGTGTGATGTAACACTGTATTTTGATATTGCTATTTTGATATTGCTAGGTTTACTTACAAAGTGTACAGTTTTTAAACGTCAACAGACTGGAAAGAAGCTGGAAGTAGGGTAATTGCCTTTCTAGTTGGGGACTGAGGGCACACATAGTGTTTCCTGTGAACCTTGTCAGTGACAGCCAGCTGAGGTTCCCTTACAGTAAGGAGCATCCTTCGTTCACCTGCAACTCTACTGTAGAATGTCTGTCACCTTGAGCCCTCTCTAGATATTACTGTGTGTGGGATGCTCTTTAAGGGACAGCAAGAAGTCTTTGTAGCGTTGATAAGTTCACGGGAAACTGAGTGATGTCACTTTAAAGAAACGTAGAGCCAATACCAAAGGGGCACTGGGGCAGCTTAACTGGTTAAAAGAATATTGAGAGCGAGCAGGGTGGCTCGGCAGGAAAGGCAGGTCGTGGCTCCATGCCTGAGGATCCAGGTCAATGCCCAGATCTCATGTGGTAGAGAGACTAGACTCTTAAAAGTTGCCCTCTAACACCCTCACATGCACAGTGGTACACATGTACCCACGCATGCACACCATGAATAAAAAATATAAAAACATTAACAATTTCACTAGTGAAAAATAACATCTGTAAACACTAGAAAACCTGCAGGGTTATTATGAAACAAAGTAGACAAAAGTAAAAACCATACTTAAGTTGCCTTTGGAGTAACAGGGGCACCTAATATTTGTTTGGGTGATTTAAAATTCTTATTTGAGAGCCAGCAAGATGGCTCAGCAGTATAGGTACTTGCTGCTAAGCCTGAGCCTGGAACCTACGTGGTTGCTCTCACACTAAAAACACAGGCCTTTGCTAGCTAGCAAGTGTGCACATCTGGTCAACAGTAGGAAGTGCCTCTTCAGTGTGCACATCTGGTCAGCAGTAGGAAGTGCCTCTTTAGTGTGCACATCTGGTCAACAGTAGGAAGTGCCTCTTCAGTGTGCACATCCATCACATGGCCAGCTCTAGGCGGTGCCCCCTCAGTCTGAAAGAGTTATTGGGAACTTTGCATGGTACTATGTTTGTGAAAAAAAAAATAGGTTTATAGAAATGCTACAGAAAGCTTTCTGAATACCCTTTATCTGCCTTTGTTTGTGCTCTTAAACTATGTAATCTTACTATAATTACCCTGTGTAGAATATTGGGACCAGGAACTTAACATTTATATAGCACATATATACTATAGACATTTAAACTTCTCAAGTTGCTCTTTTAGCATACATTTATTTATTTATTGTATTGGGGGGGGGCAGGGGGTGCCAGAGTCCACATGTCGTGGAGTAAAAGAAAACCTTGAGGTTTGGGTTCTCTTCTTCTACCAAGTGGGCTCTGAGCATGGAACTCCCATTGTCAGGCTTGGTGGCGCAGGCCAAGCTATCTTGCCTGCCCTTAACGTCATTTCTCCCATCCAGGATCTAATCTATGATCCCATATTGCATTTGTTATCAATACTGCTTTGTCCTGGTCAGAGAAAGATAGTCCCTTGCCTTTCTTTGTCTTTCATGACCTTGATGGTTTTGAAGAGAACTGGCTGTTTTATAGACTGACCTTGGTAGATATTTTCTCGTCAGTTGGTAGAGGTTTTCCATCTGAGGGTAGAAAACTCCCCAGGGAGAGCTGTATTCTCTTCCGTGCGACTTCTTTTCCAGGACCCACACCCACTGTGCACATATTGGAGGATGTAGAGATGAAGTGATATGTTGTCTGGGATTTAAAATATGTCAACAAAACAAGAAGTAACTTAGTACATGAAACAGAGTAATACCGCTTTTGTTTTGCTGAAGTTAGAAGCCAGGTTCTGGCAAGTGCAAGGTCAATGCCCTTCCTCTGAGCTGTATCCCAGGGCCCCAAGAGAGACAGCATCTTAATAATAATAGCAAAAAAATAAAATAAGATAAATAATAATAATAAAAAATAACAATAATAGCAAATCTCTCAGAGCTAAGGATAGGTGTGTTGTATCATGTAGCTCTCCTGCTTCCTCATGCTCCATTGTTTATACAGAGTTTAACATGTGAATGTGAGCTTAGCTCATTCCATTCCAGTTGCCGCTGACAACTTAAAATTAAAGAATTAAAAGAATTAATGCCCTGGCAGCTTTGGTACTTAAGATGGTATTTTGGGGATAATGTTTCTTCTTTGTTTTAGCTGTGAGCATCGCATTCCTTGTTGGTCTAGCCCTCATCATCGCAATCTCCTTACTGAGACTCTTGCTGAGGTAAGTTGAGGAGAGCATGACTGGGAAACATAGACCCAGAAATAATAAACCCAGAAAGGGTGATTTGGCCCTCAACTGACTGTGATTCCACTTCAGGACAATCACCAAGAGCAGGCACACATAGATGGCTGTTACTCTTTGTTTAGTAGCATTTGTAGTCTCTAATCAAGGGCATGCTAATGTACATCCGCCATGACTGTTCTCGTCCTGGGTATCTGAGCAGACTCTAGTCTCTAACCAAGGGCATGCTAATGAAGGTGTGAATGGGAGTTTGCCTTCCATTTTCCCAACATGGCTGAAGATGAAGATATTTTGTCTCCTGGATTGAGTCTTAGTTAGTAGAGATGGTTTATAATATCTCTGAGTCTTGACATCTTAAC
>NW_022196905.1:167430811-167433793 GCF_008632895.1 Mastomys coucha | reverse complement strand
CCCCCCACACACACACACACGCACACTCTCTCTCTGCTCCCCGCTAGCCCAGGAGTCTGTGGGGCTAAGTGTAGTACAGGATAGTATAGCTCAGGACCTCAGCAGGGCACCCTTCCCTTGTGTAGAAGCATCTGACTGGAGAAGCCATTTGGCCTTCTCTGCCTGGTTAACAGACAAGTAAAGCAAAATAATCCAGGCTGGTTTAATCAACTCCCAGATCTAATTATTTTTTAAAAACTGGTATGTATGTGTTTGTGTGAGTGTGTCTGTTTCTCTCCCTGTCTATCTGTCTGTCTGTCTCTACAGAAGCCAAAGATATTGGATTCCTTGGTAGAGTAAAGGTTGTTTTGAGCCACCCAATGTGAGTGTTGGGACCCAAACTCAGGTCTTCTTTGAGAATAGTATACACGGGACTAGAGGGATGGCTCAGTGGTTAAGAGCACTACTCTTCCAGAGGCCCTGAGTTCAACTCCCAGCAACCACATGATGGCTTACAACCATCTGTAATGGGATCCAATGCCCTCTTCTGGTGTCTGAAGACAAATACAGTGTACTCACATACATAAAGTAAAAGAACAGTTGCCAAGCGTCTCTCTAACCCTTTGATTAACTTTAGAAGAACGTTCTTTTGTGTTTTAAAAGGAAGAAGGGCGGCCATGGTGACACACACCTGTAATTCCTACAATTGGGAGGTAGAGTAGGGGAGATCTTGAGCTTGAGTTCAAAGCCAGCCTTGGCTCTATAGTGAAACCTGGTCTGAGAAAGGAAAGATGGACGAAAGAACCACAGGACTGACTAGCAACATTGGCTTGATCCAGGTTGGAGGAAAGAAAACATAACCTTCATTTGTCTGCCTCGAGGGGGCTTATGCATTCTGACTCTGGGAGTGTTGAAATAGTTTCCTTCTGTGCCTGAGAAACCTGACCTGACAGTGGTCAGGTGCGCTTGCTGCTTAGATGTGACCGCTGGACTCAGCCGCTTCCTAGGAGGAAAGTGCAAGTCTCAAAGTTAGGTTTCTTGGAGGCAGGTGCTATCTTGTCGGTTTTGTGGGAAGATGGACACGCTGTTCTCATATAGCAGCGTGCTTTCCGCTGATGCTTTCCCTGTGAGTGGATCTGTCCGTTCACCTCAGAGGGACAGATAGCTGGGTGAGGACTTGCAAGGAAGAGCAGGTCATCTTGTCATCTCACCCCATGTAACTGGACCCCGCTGGCTCTCCTGCGTGGGTAGACTGAATGCTCCTGTGAGGGCAGAGCTAATGCCTACTCTTTGCCCTGTTGTTTCTCAACATACCTGTGTAAGTTAAAGGATGTCGAGTTAACCAAGACTCTCCCCCCTTCACTCGGGAGATCAGGCAGTTGAAGATGAATGTCTTATTTATTATTTAGGCATTTCAACTTCTCCATTTTGGTGCTTCCTTGATTGTGTCTATTTTAATGTCTTCACGTGACAGTGACATTCGGAGCGCTGTGCAGATTAGGAATGGTCATGGTTTCTAAGGGGATTGCAAGTGGAAGCATCCGCTGTGTGGGTTACATGTGCGGCTGACTTGAACACGTATGAAGAACATCCGTGAGCCAGCAAAACTGAGCAAGCTACATGAGGATAATAAGGAGCATTGCTATCATTTGAAATGCATGGTGGGAAAGGTCTGCTTGATAGCTTCAATAGTAAAGGCACTTGCCACTAAGCCTGACAACCTGACCAATCCAGGTTCTACGTGGAAGGAGAGAACCAATCCCTGCAAGGTGTCCTCTGACCACCATTCTTTGGCGTGTGCATACCTCCTCAGTTAATAAATAAGCTTAAGAAAATAAATGTAAACTATGTCATGATCATGTTTAGAAGTAAACACTTCCCACTTTTATAGACACTGCAGTGTTCATGGATGGGATGATTGTATACCTGGGCTCTCTGTAAAGTTATCGAAGGCAGTAAGTCAGGAGGGGGAAGTTAGATGAAGTAAGGATATTTGAAGCTCAGTGACTCATTGCATTTATCAAAACATATGGGCGCTTTTGTGGTTTTAAGTTTTTGAGACAGGGTTTCTCTGTGTAGTCTTGGCTGTCTTGGAATTCACTCTGTAGACCAGGCTGACTTCAAACTTAGAGTATCCACCTACTTCTGTCTCCCAAGTGCTGGGGTTAAAGGCATGTGCCACCACACTCAGCAGAAATTATGTTTAAAAAAATTGTGTGTGTGTGTATACAGGGACATGCACATGTGTGGATGTCAGAGGGCACCTCTCAGGGGTCAGTTCTCTCCTACCTTGTGGGTTCCTGAGATCAAACTCAGGTTGTCAGGCCTGGAGGCAAGCATCTTACTTAGTGGGTGATCCTGGGGGCTAGAGATCTTTAGAAAGATTTATGCCCAAGTAGAAACCTCATCCTAATAAAAGATCAATTCATGTATTTACCCTTCTGTCAACCATGTGGAAGACATTGCCAACCGGTTGCTCTCTCCAATGTGCATGTGTGCATTTGCATGTAGTGGCAATCACACAGAGTGTACCCTTTGCTTTTCTGTGTGTAATTGCTCATTTCTTTGTGTGTCCTGTGTGTCATTCCTCTGTTGATTGGTCACAGTTGTTGCCACATGCTTGTTGTTGTACTTTGAGCAGTGCTAAGAACCCTGGTGACACAGAGCACTGTTTCGTGAGATTTTCAGTCTTCCGGTCTCTATCAGTATTCTTATTAGCTCATGAGGGCTGCTACAAACTTTGGTCTCTATTTTACCATTTCTCAAACTCTTTCGTAATGTTTATGAACTTTAACATAAATTTTGTTTCAGTATCTAGTCAGTTTGAAAATATTACCATTCAAGACTGAACACTAATGGAAGAATTTTTTTTAAAATACAGCTTGGATGACGTCAATAACTGGATTTCTAAGACAATAGCTTCTCGAGAAACTGACCGCCTCATCAATTCTGTGAGTTATTGAGTTTACATGTGTTGTCGAGGAGGTTTTTTTTTTTTTTTTT
>NW_022196905.1:167428664-167430652 GCF_008632895.1 Mastomys coucha | reverse complement strand
TCAGAAATCCACCTGCCTCTGCCTCCCAAGTGCTGGGACTAAAGGCGTGCGCCACCACTGCCCGGCTCGATATTTCTTTTTTTTATATGAGTACACTATAGCTGCCTTCAGATGCACACCAGAAGAGGGCATCGGACTCCATTATAGATGGCTGTGAGCCATCATGTGGTTGCTGGGAATTGAACTCAGGACCTCTGGAAGAACAGTCAGTGCTCTTAACCGCTGAGCCATCTCACCAGCCCCTATAATTTTCTTTTAGCGTTATTGTTCAGTTTAATGATTTGATTGTATTGTACAAGGCCAGACTATATGTCCTGAATGTTTTTCCTATGCCGATGAATCTAACCCAGGGCCTGCGTGTGCTACACAGGCTTTCTATATGCAGTAACATTCCTGGTCTGGACTCTTCCTCCTGTCTGATAACCCCAAGTGTAAGCCAGCATTCCCTGCGTGCTTGCTTGCATGCTTTCTTTCTTCCCTCCTCCTCTGTCCTCCCCACCACTCTGAGACAAGGTCACAGGTGGCTTAGGCTGACCTCTAACTTACTGTGTAGTATATAGCCAAGAATATCCTTGATCCCCCTCTCGTCCACATCCTGTGTGCTGAGATTACAGGCTCGTGCTGTCTTAGTTATTTAGGTGGTACTAGAAATCAAGCCCAAAGCCTTGAACATGATGGGAAAACACCTTCCCAACTGTCCCAGCTCACTCACATCTATTTTTTATTATATTTAATTATTTGTTATTTATGTGTGCATAAAGGAGACACATGGTGTGAGTGTGTGTGTGTGTGTGTGCACGCTTGTGCCGTGGCCTGCACGTAGAGCTCAGAAGACAGCCTTTGGGAGAAGGTATCTTCCTTCCACTGTGGGTTCTGGGAATCAAACCCAGGTTATGAGGCCCACACAGATGGCCCTTCAGGCTTGGCCATCTTGCTAGTCTCCAGGATGCAGCCTAATAAGGAGCAGCCTTGTCCTCGGCCTTTGTGGAGGTCCCAGTCCCCTTTCATTGAGGGGACAAGTCTGAGCTGCCTTAAGATGGACAATTTCCACTCAGTGGGCAGCCCCATTTGAAAATAAATGAATCAGAACATTAGTGTTATAAGTATAAATGTCAGTGGCCCGTGTAATAATTAAATATACTGTTACATTTGAACTAATAAAGTCTCCATAACACATTTGTCTTCACGTCTGTTCTGGACTACCCAAAAACCAGTTCCTACCTTAATTTTTCAGTGTGGGGGAGAGGGTACTGCTCTCTCACGTGGTAGCAAGTACTCTGCCTTTGATTTACATCTTCAGCCCCAGAACCAGTCCTGTGTCATTATCACATGACTGCCGGCTAGATCAGCAAAGAACATAAAAATGCCTATGAAGTGGAAAATGATACCTTGGATGGGGTCTTTACAAAACCAAACTATTGTTCAAAAATTATTCTTTTCCACTCCAGTTTCTTTGGATTGTCAAATAGTGAAATGTGTCCCTTAGTCCTGTCAAGTGTCATCTCTTTCTCCCTTGGCTTGGAAGGAGCTAGGATCCCCCAGCAGAGCAGACCCTCTCAGCGCCGACTGCCAGCCAGAAACACGGCGATCTTCTGCCTTGCCCTACCGTCTCCGATGCGTGGACACATTTAGGGGGTAAGTGGGACTCGGTGATGGGCCCAGACCCTTGTTAGATCTCATAATTACACACAAATTCATTTTTAGTGTAAGGCATTTTGCGTGTTTTTAATTTTCTTGGCTGGTGTAGTGTTGCGCTCAGGAGGCCAAGGCGAAAGGATTGCTGGGAATTCAAACTCATCCTGGGATAACTAGCAAGACCCTCTCTAGAACAAAGTTAAAAACAAAACAAACCAGAAGTAATGTTAGACAACCATTGTCCTGGGATTGTCATGATAAGGGCTGGAGTATAAGCAAACCACTGGCCTAGCTTGTGTGTGTCGGCCTAGCTTGTGTGTGTCGGCCTAGCTTGTGTGTGTCGGCCTAGCTTG
>NW_022196905.1:167411605-167428555 GCF_008632895.1 Mastomys coucha | reverse complement strand
GCCTAGCTTGTGTGTGTCGGCCTAGCTTGTGTGTGTCGGCCTAGCTTGTATATGTCGGCCTAGCTTGTGTATGTCGCTGAGGTCATTCCCCCAACACCACAAAAAGCAAGAAAAAAAAAGAGTAAAACAAAAGGCAAGATTGGCATGGTGTTGAGAGAGAAGTGGGGGGAACACAGCCAGAACTAGTTTCCACTAGTATAGCGGATAGTTTAGTGGTCTGGCAAGTGGCCATGTTCGGGACACTCTGGTTCACTGAGACTAGCAAGCAGCAGCTTGGCAGGGACGCCAGCTCACAGTGGAGTCTGCGTGGGGAAGGCCCACTTTCTCCCTCTGCTGCCAGAACCCCTGAGATTACAGCTCTCCGACAGCGACAGCGGCTCCACAGTCATGGGCGTGGCTTGTCACGCTATACTTCTGGTAGAAGGGTGAAGGCCACAATCTGACAAAGCAGATTCTCCATTAGCCAAGATAAAACATGGTAGTGTCTGTCGTTCCATCTGAGAGAACCCTGCAGTTCCCCCCCAGCGTCGGGAGTCTTGAGTGCCCCCCTTTGGCTTTGTGGGAGCCAGTTCAGGTGCTTGGGTAAGCCACCGCTATCTAAAACCCTTGGAACCAGAAGTGTTTCAGATTTCAGAGTACTGTTAACCACAAAGCTTGTGGGTGGAACCCAGGTCTAAACACAAACTTAGATTTCTCACATGTACCTCACATGCACGACCTGAAAGTTATTTTAGGCAGGATATTAATGTGCCTGTGAGGAATGTTTGTTTGTTTGTTTTTGTCTTGTGTTTTTGTGAGATTCCCGGAGGGACCCCCCCACACTCAAATCTGGGGAGCGACAACCCCACACCACCAAGACACAGACTTGATGCAATCTGCAAGAGGCTTTTTATTCCAGCTAGCTGGGGCGAGACTCATATCCCTCGCAGGGGTAGAGGAGTCTGGCCCCGAGCAAGGTCTTAGGCAGCTTTTCATTCCTGTGCAGTTGCTGGGGCAAAAGGGAAGACTGGGGTAAGGGGAAGGAACAGGGTGGTTTCTGATTGGTGCTGGCTCTCAGGGCTCAGGGGCAGTCATTTGTTACCTTCTCTCTGCCAGGTCGTCCTGGTCTCCTTGTTTCTGGGTTCTGGGAGCTAGCTGCTGGTCTCCCATTGTTTCTAGGTTCTGGGAGCCGGTCTCCCACTGAGTTTAACTAATGTAATGGCTAAGTTCCCACAGTACAGTTTGAAAACTTAATCTTACATTTTGTCTTTTGGGGGATAGAAGCGAGGCATTCTGGGATTTAAAGCTAGGCTCCACACATGGTAAGTAACCACTGCTTCCCCACTGGGCCACTTCCTGCGTCTTTTCTGTGAGCTGACATTTTCCACCTTGGCTCCATGGACACACTTGGCCTGTTAGTGCATTTCTGGTTGCAGGTGATGTCTATCATAGCTTACAGAACTGATAACAACATTGTAGTTCCCCAAGCCAGTGCACCTCTAACATGTCTTATTTGAACACTTAGAAATACTATGGAGCCGGGCAGTAGTGGCGCATGCCTTTAATCCCAGCACTTGGGAGGCAGAGGCAGAGGCAGAGGCAGGCGAATTTCTGAGTTTGAGGCCAGCATGGTCTACAGAGTGAGTTCCAGGACAGCTAGGGCTATACAGAGAAACCCTGTCTCAAACAAAACAAAACAAAACAACAACAACAAAAAAGAAATACTATGAAATGTGCTTTTAATGGGAGTGTGTCACGGATGGAAAAATAGAGCCGCCGAGTTAAATAACTTTCTCAGCCACTCAGTTGCTAAGCGGGAGAGACAAGCTGCTGTTGTAGATGGGTCACTGCGTAAGCACAGCAGGTTAGACCTCAGCATGCCAAGCGATCCTTCTCAGGTTAGCAGCCAACAATAGCCTGCTCAGAAGCCATTTTACTGTATCTTTTTCTTTCCTGTCACCATTGGCACGTGGAGATAAGAAGTTCATAGGTGAACAGAAACTAATGTTACATACCTAAGTATGTAGTGCCTAGTGAGACAGCAAGACTCGAGCTTTGAATCCTCAGTTGTGTGAGTATCATGATTCTATGACAGTAAACCTGAGACATCTAAAATAATTAACACAAAGTTGTGTTACTGGAAACATGTAACTTTGTTTTCAGAACATAAAATTCAGTAGCGTAGTATGAAATTTTCTTTAAAATGGCCGTGTGTGTGAGTGTGTGTGTGTGTGTGTGTGTGTGAGTGTGTGTGTGTGTGAGAGTGTGTGTGAGTGTGTGTGTGTGAGTGTGTGTGTGAGTGTGTGTGTGTGTGTGAGAGTGTGTGTGAGTGTGTGTGTGTGAGTGTGTGTGTGTGAGTGTGTGTATGAGTGTGTGTGTGAGTGTGTGTGAGTGTGTGTGAGTGTGTGTGAGTGTGTGTGTGAGTGTGTGTGTGTGAGTGTGTATGTGAGTGTGTGTGAGTGTGTGTGAGTGTGTGAGTGTGTGTGTGTGTGTACACTCATGAGTGCTAGTTGCGTTTTCCTAGACATGGTGCTCCTGTGGAGTTGGAAGGATGGCTTACAGGAGTGAATTCTCCCCTTCTACCATGTCAGCTGGGGTCTTCAGGCTTACATTTAAGTGCCTTTACCAGCTAAGCCATCTTACCAGCCCAAGTATAAAATTATCTTGACATATTAAGTTAGATAAAAATGTAAGCAGAAGAACATCATGTCGTGTCCCCTCGTGGTGATGTGTCCCCTCGTGGTGAGCACCAGGTAATCATACCTCACTTGAAAATTTTCGACTTGTGTCATTATCTGCTCTGTAGAGTCACATTATCATGTTACGCACCTTGTCTGATGTGTGTCTGTACTTGATGGCCGTCATTACCGCCCCCCCCTTGTTTGCCTTATAGGCTGGCTCTCATCCTCATGGTCTTCGTTAATTATGGAGGAGGAAAGTATTGGTACTTCAAACATTCAAGTTGGAATGGTAAGACACTTCCTGTAGGTAGCTATGCTTATAATATCCTAGCCCTATCCCCAGAGAACTGTAGATCAGTGGGAAATTTGGCATCCCTTGTGGCCACTCCACCAGCGCCCTCCCCGCCTGCTTAGAACCACCCTGGCCTTACTCGGGGGCCCTTTGGTTTGGTTGAGGATCTAGAGTGACTCTCCGTAGAAACACGGCATCTCTGGATTTTTCTGTTGTGAGACTGCAGGTCTCCACAGGGCATGTAAAGACCTGGTTTTACATGATCATTGGTACAGTCTAGTAGAGCTACGATATTATAGGGGAGTCTACCTTCTTGAGACTCACAGTCTTTCTTGGGGTGCCATTCAGGAAGGTTAGACTGAGTGGCCCTCAGTCATAGCTATGCGTCTGGGTGGGTAGTTGGCTACACAGTGGCTGTTTTAGAACCAGGAAAATAGAATACAGACATGGACTTTTGAGGAATTTTAGTTGTCTTTATCCTAACCAGACCAGACCTGCAGAAGTCTCTAGAAGAGACTTTGACCACTGGCACCAGGTTCCATGTATTGATGATGGAGTCTGTAGCTGGTACAACTCAATACTCAGACCTGCAGTCCAGATGCTAGTAGAATATGAGCTCTTGTTAAGTATTTATCTAAAACAAGAGTTATTGCTTCTTGACCTCTTGGCTGGGGCCAAGTGTAAAACAAGATTCATCAGCCTGCAAAATGGCTCAGCAGATGAAGGTGTTGGCCGCCAAGCCTGACAGCCTGAGTTCAATCCCGGAGATCCACACTGTGAAAGTGACTCCTGCAAGTTGTCCTCTAACCTCTACCCATACCTCCCCACCTATAAGTTAATTAATTAATAACAGAAAAATTAAAGCAGGAGTTCTACCTCCCATTCATACCTAAACACCAGAGTCTCTCTTGTGTGGCTGAATATTTTCAGTTATGTTCCATGTTGGATATTCTGGTAGAAGATATGGAGTATCTGATGGAAGGAGAGAATAGGTTTTGATTAGTATTTCTAGAAGGTCACAAACTTGTCCACAGATCTCTAGTTTTAGCCTTCATGAACGGTTTATGGTCAGAAACCTCCCCCAACCCGATCAGGCACAGTGACTACGTAGGGGCTCCTGTCTGTGTGTTGTACTCTGTCTAAATATGCAGCGAAACGTACACATTTGGAACTGTTAAGTATTTATATTCTAGAGTCCTCTTTCTTACTGTCTGTTCTTGTGTTGTTTTCCAGGACTGACTGTGGCTGACCTCGTCTTCCCATGGTGAGCTGACCTATTGTAAGGGTTAAACACATTAGTGATTAACACCGGTCACCCATAGTGCATTGATATTGACTAACAGAAGGAGATAAAACCCTTCCCCTGAAGTCCAGACTTGAAGTCTACCTCAGTGCTCCATACCTTCCATCTCCTTGTCTGTCTGTTGTATGGTTGCATTTCTCTCTGCGTGTGCTGTGTGCCACTCTAACAAGGGGCTTTTCTCTGCATTTATTGAACAGCACAGAAAGCACCAATGGGGAAGGGAGGGGACACTTTACAGAATCTTTAACAGAATTTTCCAAGAGATTAAGTCACTAGCTCCAACTAATTCCAACTGATCTAGACAACAAACAGTATTGTTTACCCACCAATATCTATCAAACTGGTGCTTTCAACATTTATGGTAGATTTCTGGAAGTGGATCTCAACTTCTGTATCTGCTGCTTTTGGCAAATGATGCACATGCATTATCTGGGCCAAGGGAGTGGAAGAATAGTAACTTTAGATTAAAACTATGCATTAGCTTAGGTGGTACAGTTGATGACATGGGAAATCCAAGGAAAGTGAGGAAGATTCATATTGTGCTCTTAAAGGCCGATGAGTCAAGCAGGCTGCGCACACAGTAGAATAGCAGTCGTAAGTGACGTCAGGGTGTATTAGTAACCCTGGCTGTGAGGTTCAGCAGAAATTCCAGTCTCTTCGGATGTCAGAGGTATTTCACAATATTGCATTGGCACAGCCTGTCATCTGCCTTCTACACATCTCCTGCCCTTTGTCTGTGAAAGGCTGCCATCTCTCTCTGTGACCATTTCTAGATCATGAGCCAGCACTGACTGTTGTGAAGCCCTACCGCAAGTTGTGTTACTGGGCAGTTCATACAATTGACATCACGTTTACGCATGCATACATAAAAGATATTTGATATCTCTGTGTCTGCATGAGATTGAAACTAAGACCTTGTGCATACTGAGCATGTACTCTGCCACCAAACTGTAGTCTCAGCCCCAAAGGTGAAGGGTTTCATAGGGAACATCTCGTGAGAACAGATATCCTCTACTTGATGCTGAAATTCTATCACAAGTTCTGAATTTATAGTCAAGTTCCATCAATCTCCTAAATATGTATAAATCATATCTCTTAAAAACAGGTACAGTAAATTGGCCTCTGTGAATATGGATATATATGTAGCAGGAAATGAGAGGTATAAATGAGACAGCAGAGAGTGTGTCTACTCTCCGCTCGTGGATTCTTAGTCTTGTCAAGGCATATTTCCCATCTGAGGCACTGAGTTCACTCTGATGCTCTGAGCAACTTTGGTACTCCATCACCGGAGACAGTTCCGGAACCGTGTTCATATGCTGGGACTCTGGTGTTTTATTACTACCATAGGTCAAGGTTCGAGGGAGATGTCTGTCTTTTTGAGAGGGATTTGGATAGGGCACTTATTGTTTGCCCAAGATCTGGTAGTGACTTCAGCTTGCTGTCTGCACAGCTCCTGTGAGTGCTGACCCTGGAAGGGAAGCCAGAGGTGCTGGGAGGCAGCCAGAGCAAGCCACGCTTCCCTAATCCCTAGCCAGTAACTAGGAAGACACACTGTGGTGTGTCTGTTACTTTCTCTTCTCTGGGACAAAATATCTCGTGGAGGGGAGTTAGGGGAAGGAGTTAATTCAGCTCAGGGTGTGTAGCAGTGGTAGAGCAGGGGGCAGCTTGCTCACAAGCAGGACCGGAAGCAGTGTCTCCAGGCAGGAATAGGGGCTGCCCCAGTCCTCTAGCCCCACCTTTTAGCCTCGTGATGGACAAGTTGTCCCCTGTTTCCAAAAGATCCCATGATCTCCTAAAACATTACCAAATGGGACAAATAGAATCCTTAGGTTTCTGTATTTGAGTTTTGGTTCCCAGTTAGGGAACATGCAAACCTGTGGACAGCTCACGTTCAATTTTGCTTTTTCAGGGAGACTTTGAATTTAAAGAAAGGAAAGAGAAATGTGTGTGACTCCTATAGATGGGGAGGGGGAGGAAAGAGGGAAAGAGGGACTTTTTCTTCCAGGAGAAGGGATGAGCTTCTAAGAGATGGGATGTTTTCTTCCTGAAGAGCTTCGCATGCTAGCATAAGCCCCTTGCAGCCCAGCATCCACAGCCTTCCTCTCCGACAGCTGCTTGGAAGGCTTTCCTTTGGAGTCCCACCAACCGTGAGCCAGTTTTCCTCCTACCACAGGACTCTGTCAAAACTCCCAGCCAACAGGGCTGTGTTTGTGTTAAGTATTATGAGCCTGACACTTGTGAAGTGGCTACAGTGGACAGATAGTGTGTCATCTCCCTCCTGTATTATAAGATATTGAGGATACATGTATAAATATTAGAAGTGGCCACCTACCAATAGCCTTTCTTTTTAGGTTTGTATTTATTATGGGAACTTCAATTTTCCTGTCAATGACTTCTCTCCTACAACGAGGATGTTCAAAACTCAAACTGCTGGGAAAAATTGCATGGAGAAGTTTCCTGCTAATCTGTATAGGAATTATCATAGTCAACCCCAATTATTGCCTTGGTCCATGTAAGTATCTCTGCCCCATTGTTAGCATATGGTCAGGTTGAACTATGGAAAAGACTTGGGGTATGTGTGTGTGAGCGCATGCGTGTGCGCGGATGTGTGTGCATGCGTGCATGTGTGCGTGTGCGTGTGTTTCCCCAGTGTTTGGGATCAAACCCAGACCCCTGCACATGCTCAGCAAATGTTTTGCCACTGAGCCCCACAAGTCCTCATCTTCCGACTCAGTCCCTCCCAGCAGATCAATTATCAGAAGAGCCTCCTTACTGTTTGTCTATCATTGGCTACTATTGTACTTAGCTTGGCATTTTAGTACTGGGAGGCACTGTTGTGACTACCCCAATTCCTGTGACATAAAGGTCAGGCTGAGTGAGGTTGAAGTTCTGTTTCTGGGTCATGTCCATGTTGAGGGACAGAGGAGAAGGAGACCAGGTCACTGTTCTCATGCTCTGTCTCCTGGCCCTTCCGGTTCCATGGACCACCAGAGTTTGCTGTTAGTTTAAGAATCTGTCCTAACCTGTGTGCCAGCTGTGCTACTGGGAGAGAGACTTAGTCTTCGCCTCTGTGCTCCTCAGTGCCTCAGTGGTAAGCAGAGGCCAGGAGCTCCTCACATTGTCCCAGCGGCAGACAGGGAAGGCAGCAGTCACCATCCTGGGGGGCTTGTCTTGTCTTTGGCAAAGGAGAATAGATGCTTACACAGGAGCCAAATCCAGCCTCAGGCAGTAAGTGCCTTTATTAGAGGCCTAAGAGCTTAAGCTAGTGGTTCTTAGCCTTCCTAAAGCTGCACCCCTTTACTCCTGTTCCTCAAGTCATGATGACATCCAACCATACAATTACTTTCACTGCTACTTCGTGGCTGTAATTTTGCTGCTGTTACGAATTGTAATGCAAATATCTGGTATTGAGATAGTCTTAGGTGACCCCCATGAAAGGGTTGTTTGACCCCCAAAGGGGTTGTGATCCTTAGGCTGAGACCCACTGGCTTAGAGAGAAATCATTTTGATGGACACCACGTGAAGCGCTGTTCTCAACCTTGGGGAAGCCACTACAGGTTTGCTATAGCAGTGTTCCCTTCTGTAATACAGCAGTGGTTTGAGTTTGGTCTGCACGTTTCTGGCGGACAGGAGGGTTATATACATATTCCTAATGGGAAAGGGCCAGGGCAGGAGTCCATGCCACGGGGAGTCCTGGCTTTTTACCCCTACCTGAGTGAAGCTGGCCAACTGCTTGTGTGAAGAGGCCACCTTGTCCTCAAGCCACATGCGGTAATTTACTTACAAGTGATAGAGAGAATGTCTCTCCTTCAGGAGACTGTCTTGGGGTAAGATGCATCCTGCCGGCTTAGCCTCAGGTGACCTGTGTCTTTGGCAGTGTCTTGGGATAAGGTGCGGATCCCTGGTGTCCTGCAGCGGTTGGGAGTGACGTACTTTGTGGTTGCTGTGTTGGAGCTCTTCTTCTCGAAGCCTGTGCCTGACAGTTGTACCTTGGTGAGAATCTGTGGAGGGCGTGGTGAGGGGGCATAGCTGGAGGACTGCCCTGGGGGTCATTTATTCAGTGCTGTTGACCTTCCTTTTGAGTTAAGGCCTCTCACTGACCTGGAACTCTGGGTAGGCAAGGCTGCCTAGCCAGTGAGCCCTAGAGACCCTGCTTTACAGGGGTCATTGGGATGAACCACAGTCCCCTATTGATCCGCCTCCCCTCTCATCTCTTTTAAACAACAGGACAATTCATGGTACAGCTTTTGGAATCCTTAGACTGTGTAGTGTACCATGGCACTTCTGTCAGTGAAATGCTTTTTCCTGTCAGTTGCTTCTTGTTTGTTTTTTGAGACAGTAAGGCAGGATCTCACTGTGTAGACCAGGCTAGGCTTGAACTCACGGAGTTCCACTTGCCTCTGCCTCCTGAGTGCTGGGATTAAAGGCATGCTTCACCACACAGTACTCTTTAGGTTTTTTCCCTCTCTTGATACAGTACTAGGGACGAAACCCAAGGGCCTCGTGTAGCCCAGACCAGCCTCAGACTCAGTATGTTGCTGAAGGTTGACTTTTTAAAGATTTATTTATTATTATGTGTAAGTACACTGTAGCTGTCTTTAGACACACCGGAAGAGGGCGTCAGACCTCATTGCGGATGGTTGTGAGCCACCATGTGGTTGCTGGGATTCAAAGAGCAGTCAGTGCTCTTAACCTGCTGAGCCATCTCACCAGCCCTGAGGTTGACTTTCAAATCCCAATTTATCTGCTTCCACCTCTCAGGTGCCACTGTGCCTCGAATTGTTAGATCAGTGTGTGTGCGCACACATCTCCATGTATTCTTGTGCGTGCTGATGATAACAGCCTTGGGTGCCATCCGCATTTTCTTGTTGAGATTGGGTCTGGGCACAGCCGAGTGGGCCAGGCTTGCTGGCCAGTGAGCTCAGAGATCACAACACACACTGGCCTTCTTGTGTTTGTTCTGAGCGTTGGATTGAGGTCCTCATGCTACCTCTGAAGAAACGACCCCTGGGTGTTCCCGACTCCCTGCGGGTTGTTCGTGACTACTATTCTCACCTCTCACCCAGGAGAGAAGCTGCTTCTCTCTCCGAGACATCACTTCCAGCTGGCCCCAGTGGCTCATCATTCTGGTGCTGGAAAGCATTTGGCTGGCTTTGACTTTCTTTCTGCCTGTCCCTGGGTGCCCTACGTAAGTGACCCCTTGCCAGGTAATCCCTTTGTGTGCGAGGGGGTGCAATGTGTGCATGTGCATCTGAAGACTCACAATCTCGGGTGTTATTCCTTATTCCTTTTTTTTTTTTTTTCCTTTTTTTCTTTTTTGGAGACATAGAATATGTCAGGTAGGTTGGCCAGTGAGTCCAAAGGATCCACCTGCTGGTATTACAAATATGGACCACCATGCATGGCTCTTTTTTTTTTTTTTTTTTTTTTTTTTTTAATAATACTTATGTGTAAGAGTGTTTTGCCGACGTGTATCTCTGCATGCCATATGCTTGCAGTGCCTGTGGAGGCCAGAAGGAGGCGCTGCATCCCCTAGAACTGGAGCCTCCTTGTGGGTTCTGGGAATCTAAGGCTAGTGCTCTTAACTACTGAGCCATCTCTCCAGCCCCAGTACAGGCTTGGCTTGCTTTCTTTCTCTGTCTCTCTCTCTCTCTGTGTCTCTCCCCCCTCTGTCTCTGTTTCTCTCTGTCTCTGTCTCTCTGACTCTCTCTGTGTGTCTCTGCCGTAGTTAGGATTTTACTGCTGTGAACAGACACCATGACCAAGGCAGTTCTTATAAAGGACAACATTTAATTGGGGCTGGCTTCCAGGTTCAGAGGCTTAGTCCAGTATCATCAAGGCAAGAGCATGGCAGCATCCAGGCAGGCATGGTGCAGGAAGAGCTGAGAGTTCTACATCTTCATCTGAGGGCTGCTAGGAAAAGACTGACTTCCAGGCAGCTAGGATAAGAATCTTAAAGCCCACGTCCACAGTAACACACCTACTCCAACAGGGACACACCTTCTAATTGTGCCATTCCCTGGGCTGAGCATATACAAACCATTACAGTCTCTCTCTCTCTCTCTCTCTCTCTCTCTCTCTCTCTCTCTCTCTCTCCCTCCCTCCTTCCCTTTCTCTCCCTCCCTCTCTCTCTCTCTCTCTCTCTCTCTCTCTCTCTCTCTCTCCCTTTCTCTCTGCCTCCATCTTTCTCTCTGTTTTTTCTCACATGGGTTCTGGGGCTCAAACTCAGGTCCTCATGGTTGCAGAGCAAACCCTTTACTGACTGAGCGATCTCCCCAGTCAACACAGCCCCTTTCTGTGAGTCAGAGGTAAGGTCTATAGCACTGAAGAGGAATTCTCTTTCACACTTCATTGTCCTTTGAGGCGCTCTTTCCATTGAGAGAAGGTGGTGTAGTCTCAGCATCACTCTGAGTACAAAGTCGAGCTGCGTGCTAGTGATGGGAGCCGCTCTCTGGTCAAGAGAGCACTAAGTTCAGGGCTGGGGCTGCTGGGGCCTGTTTGTGTGTCTATGTCTTTGTGTGTTTGTGTGTGAGGCTGTTCGAACCTTGCTGCATGGACAGCCACTGCTAAGCGGTCCTATCATTTAAGCATCTTTTTTACTTCCCTAGCGGCTACCTTGGCCCTGGCGGGATAGGGGACTTGGGGAAGTATCCTCATTGTACTGGAGGAGCAGCTGGCTACATCGACCGCCTGCTTCTGGGAGACAGCCACCTGTACCAGCACCCATCCCCCACCGTGCGTGAGCCTTGCCTTTACTGAGAACTGGGAAGTAGGGAGGTAGGGGGCTTAGCTTTGTATTATTTAAGGAAAACGTGGTGAGAAATCACTTTTATTTGGAAAGCTGGCTGTATTCATGCCTTGGATGTTCACTGCCTCTTGGCAGGTAAAGGCATTTCCTATTGCGGAATGAAATGTACCACGTAAAACAAGTGGAGCTTTATTTAGCTCTTTAAGTTTCCAGTCCCAGATTCTGAGACAGAGACTCTGGTGCAGGATGTGTGCGTGAAGTATCCTCACTGGATCCCTGTGAGGGGTACAGCTAGGGGCCAGGTGTGTTAAACTGCACTGTGTTTTAATCTCTGTGCCTCTGAGGTGGCATTCAGGAACTGATCTGCACTGGGTGAGCCATGGGTCCCTTATGGTCCTTGCTGGAGGGGGAGTGATTTAGGAAGGCAGATCAAACCCCACACTTCTGTTTCTTTTGTTTTATGATGTGGGATCCAGCTCAGGGCCCAGGGAGCTGTACGCTCATAGTGTGTACCTCTCTTTACTCAAGGGCCCTGCGTGAAGTGCGTGACAGAGACCATTTGGCAGTATTTCTTATAGTTGGTTGGGGACGAATGTTTCAGGCCTTGTGGGGGTTGAGGTTCTGGGTGGTGCTGATACACTATATACTTCCAAAGTTCTGGTCTCATTTTTATATTAAAAATACATTTTTTTATTTTAATTGATTGTTTTTTGTTTCGTTCTGTTTGCATGCTAGCGATTAAAACTTGGGCCTCCTACATGCTAAGTGTGCAGGCTTCCACTGCCCGCCCCTTCTCAAATGGATTCTTGAATGTTAATTGCCCAAGAAGGAGCTGTTGATGCTGCAGTGGGGTTTGCTAATCAGAAGCAGCACCAATCCCTGTCCTGTTAGGCGTTTGCTTTTGAATTTGGTTAAATGTGGTCTAACACTCATTGTCAGACTTGCTAATGTAGCCAGTCAGGGCTACCTTTGCTTATGATGCCTGTAAATTGCCCATGAATTTCTGCTGTAAAAGCAAAAAAAAAAAAGAAAAAAAAATGCAAAAAAGAAAGGAAGGAAGGAAGGAAGGAAGAGAAAGAAAGGAAAATGAAAAAGAAGGGAGGGAGGGAGAAGGAAACCAGGAAGCATCAACTACTGGAATTGTATTCCGTCTTGCATTTCTTTTTGTATTCAGCAAGTGACTGCTACCCTCTTGTTCTTTTTCCTTAAGGTGCTGTATCGCACAGAGGTGGCCTACGACCCAGAAGGAGTCTTAGGGACGATCAACTCCATTGTGATGGCATTTTTAGGAGTTCAGGTATCTGTCTGTTCATGTCCTCAGGATAACCCTTCTGACAGTTTGTGACAACTGCTAACAGTGTAACGAGCGGCCATCTCCCTGTAATGAAGTAGTGGAAGGAGGCCGGCTGCTGCCCTACAGGTCTGGTAAATTCTGTTTAGGATGGAGATTCTGTAAACTAGTGTGGGGAAGCTCAGCAGTGCAGAGACTAGCTGGATCCTGTGCTCTGGAGACTAACTTCTCACTATTGTGGGTTTATTTTAGCCCAGCAGTTTGTGGATAATGAGTTCTACTAATGGCTACGTTTTTATCTCTCTCTCTCTCTCTCTCTCTCTCTCTCTCTCTCTCTCTTTCTCTCTCTCTCTTTCTCTCTCTCTCTCTTTGCTTCTGTTTTGCTTCTTTTTCTTTCTTCCTTTTGTCTTTTGAGACATCATTTCTCTGGGTAGCCTTGGCTTTCCTAAAACTTGTTTTGTAGATCAGGCTGGCTTTGAACTCCTCAGGGATAAGCCTGCCTTGGCCTCCTGAGTGCTGGGATTAAAGGTATTTGGGTCCAAGAATTGCCTTACAAACCACCCCACACCCATCTCAGTCTGACAGGGATAGTTTATTGAGCATCTGTCCCTGGACTGATCGACCAAGGCCGTGGTCCAGATTCAGGAACTGAACCATGACATTAAGATTCTACAAGGTTTTTAAGCCCCAAATCCACAAACATCTGTGTTCATCACCCAATCAGGATTTAGAGATAGGGGATTTCCTTTTGAACATGTCTTTGTTGTCCACCTGTCCTGCCTCCGTTGATTGGGATATTCAACTGTGGCAAGGGACTTGCCTTGTCTAACTTGTTCTACCAGGATTCACGTTCTAACTTGTCTACCAAGATGGAACTTGTCTAACAGTGTTTTCAGTTACCTACATACATGTTGCTTTCTGCCAAGAGTGCCAGTTCCCAGGGAGATGCTGGGAACTTAAACTTTACTAGACCACTACTCAAAATGGCAGTCTTATTCCAAATAGTTTTTCTATTGCTGCAGGTGTCTCTCTCATGTTGGGGTCCATCCCAGGGGCAGCTCATAAAGGCAAACACAATAAAAGCTTATACATAGGTGCAGGAAGTGCTGCTGGGTGGTTGGGTCCAAGCTTATTGTAGAGAACTATACAAAACATTTCTACTGACTTCTGTGGTGATTGGTTTCCAAGGGCACAGGACATAACAGAATATGGAGTCGACTTAAACATGAAAAAGTTTCCTGGTAATAGCAGAAACAACATAGTAACAGTACAAAATGGAAGGCTCAGACAGGTAACAGTTACCCAAGCCCTAACAAAGGTACTTGCCACCATGCCTGACAGTGGCCACATTTCTAATCCCTGCACTTGGAAGGCTGAGGCAGGATGACTCCAAGAGTTTGAGACTAGACTGGGTTACAGAGCAAGACAAATGAAAACAGACACTATGAAAGAGTCCACGTGGAGTTTTCAGAGTGTATCAACCTTGGTAACATGAAGAGGTCTGCCATGCTATTTGTTTCCTCTGTACTTGTCTCTCTGTGTTTATGTTGCTGTAACAAACAGTGAAGACTAACTCAGAAACAGCAGATGTTTGCTTCTCAGGCTTGGCTCAAAATGCTGACAGGTTCCTTTTCAGGCAGGGGTCCATCTCTGCTTCCCAGCGTGCAGCCTGTGGAGGGATGAGCACTGTACTTACAAGGGTGCAAATGCTGGACTTGCTGTCTCAAGCCCTTTGTAAGATCATAAAATACATTCATAAGTGCAGAGACCCACACAGGTCCCAGAAGGACCAGATCTCTTTGCAGCCCCGTCACCTGCTGAGTTTTCCCTGTATGAACTTAGGAAAGACACAGGCTTCCACTCAAAGCCAGCTATGTAAGTGGCTTTAGAGCATGCACGTCTTATGTCCCAAATCAAATCTGGTCACTTTTGTTGTCCCTCATGTGCACTTCTGTTTTGATTCAGAGCAGTCGATATTTTTCTACACAAAGTTGTCTTTTTTGGCAACTGGCATTTGAGTTTATTCTTTGAGGGAACAAACTGGAGCGTGGGAAGGCATCTACAGCAGACCCGAGACTATTCTGTGATGGCGAGAGTATCCTGACCATGCAGGCAGCCGTTTCAAGGAATCTGTGGAGTACAGGATGTGGCTGAAGTATGACTAAGAACCTCAATTTTTAGTTTGATTTAAAATTTAAATGGCCACACATAGCTAGTGGCGGTCCCATTAAATGGTACAGATCGAAAATGTGTACAGTTTGAGGATTAAGTAATTTCTACTAACGGGTTGACACCCTTCCTCTACTTCTGTGGTATGTAGACTCTGTTTTTCTATACATTCACCTTCTCTTTATACACACTCTAGGCAAACCTCAGCCTGCTAGAGCAGTTGGGTTAATGTGGAAAGTTTAGGTACAGACCCACAGCTGTACTGTGTGGATTTGTGTCTAGCTCTCTCATGTGCAGGCTGGGTGTTTCTAAGTAGACGTCCTGGTGTGTCTAATTTCAGGGGTGTTACGAGGATGAAATACGTTAATTTATACAAAACCCCAAGAACGAGCCCACAGGCGGCACTCGTACATTTCAGCTATTATTATAAATTATTAACACTATATCCTTTGATCCTTTCCAAGTTTGACTCTAGTTCAGAGAGTTTTGTGCCTGTCTGAGGCTTGAAGTTCTCCCTGCACCCAGTTCTGTTTTGGTCCTGTGTGCTGCCATTAGTGCCGCCAGACCCGATACTTTGTAGCCAGGCTCATCTGACCTAGTGTCTTGTCAACTAAATGGGTGTTACTTTTAGTTTCCATCCTGTTGCTGTGATAAAACACTCTGTCGGAAAGCAATTCAGGGGAGGAAAGGGTTGTTTCACTCACAGGTCACAGCTCTTCTTTGGGGGAAGTGAGGGTCGGTACTCAAGCAGGAACTTAAAGCAAAAGCTATGCAGGAGAGCCGCCTGCTGCCTCACTTGCTGGTTCATGCACAGGGAGCTCTAGGAGCACTGACCCAGGGATGGTGCTGCTCACAGTGGGCTCGCCCTCCTGTATCAATTAGCAATCAAGACAGTCCCCACAGACCGTGTGATCTCACCAGTTTGTCAATTGAGGGAACCTTTTCCCAAGTGACTTAGGTTGTGTCTAGGATAAGGGGTAACTTTCCTGGGCTCCCCAAAACCTCTAGGAGAAAGCCCCTGATCTAAGGGAGACCTGCTGAGCCCCCTGCCTACCCCATTATTTCACTTCTCAACCTACTGTAGCACTCTTGTGCTTTAACATGTTTCTGCGTGTGCTATCACCTGGAATGTCCTGCCTGCTCGATGCTCTCCGACTTGTATCCCCAACACTACCTATGTGAGTCCACCTCTATGTCACTGGTCCCACGCTCCTCTTCAGTCTCCACCAGGGTACAGGGATCAGTTTTCGTTCCTCCTCATAGCCCCAGAGTCTAGAATGTGTACTTAGCAAATAACTCCGTGTGCTGGATGGTTAAGTCGATGAAGATAGAAACAAGAATTCACCGTACGTGATTCTCTTGGTCATATTGTTTTTGTCCCCAGGCAGGAAAAATACTGTTGTATTACAAGGATCACACGAAATCCATCCTGACTCGATTTACCTCCTGGTGCTTTATTCTTGTAAGTAGCCAGCCTTCCTTACTCCAATTGCTGTATCAAGGCCAACCCTTGTTTAAGAAGAAATGAAGTGTTGAGCAGCCGTTGGGTCAGCATAACAGGGAGCGGTTGTCTTGAATAACAAGGTCCACAGAATAACATCTTTAAAAAATTATTTTTATTTCGTGAGCCTGGACCCCAGGGCCTGGTGTGTGCCAAGTACACACTCTACCACTAAGCTGCGCTCCTGGTCCCAAGGAGGATGGCGTCTTTATATCTAAAATCTCAGGCTTAGTTTCTTAGAAAACTATATTAAATAAATAAATAACATAGTGTTCACTTTCAAGCACTTGAATGAGATTGCTGGAGAAAATGTGTAAGGGAGCCAGGTGGTGGTGGAGCACACCTTTAATCCCAGCACCTGGGTGGCAGAGGCAGGTGGCACCTTTGAGTTTGAGGACAGCCTGGTGTATAGGACAAGCAAGGATACACAGAGAAACCCTGTCTCTGAAAATAAAACAGAAAGAGAGAAGAGAGAGAGGGAGGGAGAGAGAGAAGATGGAAGAGATGCTGAGAGAGAGAGAGAGAGAGAGAGAGAGAGAGAGAGAGAGAGAGAGAGAGAGAGAGAGAAGGCGGAAGGGATGCTCCATGGGAGGCATTCTCTGGAAGTTTAGGCAGGAGATAAGGTTGTAGCTCAATAGGCCTTAGCATTCTGAAGCCCTGGGGTCCTATCCCCAACATTCAGGAAGCCTGGGTTTGGTGGCACGTGTAGGCAATGAGAAGGTGGAAGCAAGGGGATCCATGCACCCTTCGCTACATAGTGAACTTGAGGCCAGCCTGGGATAGGTGAGACCCGGTCTCAAAAACAAAAGAGAAACTAAAACTGCAAACAGCCAGGCAAGTGGTAGTTTTAAAAGCAGGAGCATCCTATTAAGAACATGCTGTGCAAGAGCGCTCTCCAGCGCCCCCTCCCCTGGCCTCTCGCCTCCTGTTCCCTACTCCTACCCCATTTCAGGATGCTCCCCTTCCAGCTCTTTTCCATCACCCCC